>NC_086444.1:949054542-949107042 GCF_028390025.1 Pseudophryne corroboree | reverse complement strand
ATTGAGACTGAACAAGTAAATTATATCATGCTTAGTGTCAAACTGGTCAGGAGAATGTGTGGATTAATTTGATAGCTATGGGTAAATTGTAGCACACTTCAATGATTAGTTATGACCAAATGTATGAATATAAAGTCACATTTTAAGAAAACAAACGACTTCCTGAGAAACCAGTGGTTAATCTGTGCACCTGCATCGTCAAACTGGACATTGCTTACATATGAACTGACCTATACCACACAATGAATGAGAAACCTCCCTTCTCCTGGGCCAATGGAAGGAGACCGAAACCAACATCCTGTTAACTTCCAGTGTTTGATATATGCAGTTTTCTATGGCACAGTTAGGTTAGTTGCTGTGAGGAAGCTATGGGATAGGGTAATGTATGCTGGCTGTAACTGCTTCTTATGTAACTATAACACTGTACCACTCACTTAGGCTTATAGATGTTATACTGCATGATTTACTGTACATATGTTATTTTGTATGCATAACTTTTAATATCAAATATATATATATATATATATATATATATATATATATGAGCTTCATGATAAAGGACACCTTTCCCTCTGCGCTCCTTTACCCAAATTTGATTCTAAAATGAGAATATATAAAAAAACAGGGAGGAAAAGATCAACTTAGCTTAAAAAGTATGAATCCTCTATTCCTGTATGTATATCTTCACAAGGGAATACCTTGCATACAATATGTATGAGATACGTCCAAGGTAATTAAAACATGTAAAGAAAAGAGAAAATACAATCTAGTGCAATATGTTCAGCATATGTGTCTCATATGCATAGAAATTGCTCATCATTTGGATCAAATCAGAATGAAATCCAATATATATTAAAAAGATATATTTAATAACAAAGGTTAAAAAAGCTCAATTTTTTCCATGAATGAATATTCCACATTCAATTATATTACAATCCAAGTTTTATGAGGGTGGCTTCCTACCAGAATGCGGACAAAAGAAGTGCTCATAAAAAGCTGTAAAGTTGTTCAATGTCCCCGGGGAAGAGTCAGCTCCAAGAATGTCGTTGTCTGGTCGCTATCATCAAGTATATTAAAACAATAAATTATTTAAAAATAGTTCATTCCGGGGCCAGGAAGTAACTTGTGTCCTGTGTTAATCGTGCTGATTTCCCCGTACATTGGTTCCATTTCTCCAGACATATACTGTTTTAGTTCAGTATGTCCGGTCACGTGACTCTCCGGCGTCCGATCACATGATCGCATCCCACATGCTGCTATTTTTGCAGTCACTTCCTGGATCGCTCACGTGATTGGCGCTGGCTGGCGTCTTCTATTTCCCCTCCAGCTATATTCATACAGGGACGCAATTGGTAACCGTGACCTTTCGCATCGGGACTTTCAGAGCAGCCGATCACGTGAGCGATCCATGAAGTGACTAGCATGGCTCCACGCTACACCTCTGTGCATATAACAGCGCGACCACACACCCAAGAGTGGGTATAACTATCTTATAAAATGGCCCCTGGAGATGATGCTGGGAGGAACAGATGCAGAATAGGAGGACGAATAGTTCAATTATTTGTCATTAATAAAAATGTAACTGGCTAATAGTATAAATGAATAAATCCGTTAAACATTCAGAATAGGTTATTAAACAGTGGAACATTAATGAATACTGTTACATAAAGAGTGGTTCATTTTGTGAAGAAAACATGTTTAACAGTGCATTGTACTGGCAGGAAGTGCTCAGGTAAGTTCTGTTCAAGTTCATTGAAGAGATCATCATTATACCAGTCATCTTTGGTAAGGTTTGATTTCAGGTCCTTTGAGATATGTCGTAATACTGCCATCTTTTAAAAAGTATTCTATCAGATATGTATTTCTGTTAGAGACAGGCTTGCTGTCTGATATGTTGCTTTTCGTTGAGTAGTGTAAACACACTTATGGAGTGATACAGCTGTGGCTCTGACAAAGTTTTGGTCACAATAGGAAGTAGTTGAGGCATGTTGTCATTCTGGGAGTTGTTCAGTTGTTGGGAAATAATGCACGGTCATGTGATTTAGTGTATCCAATCATATTAGTGGGATTTCTATAATTTTAACACACCATGTTATAAATATATATAAATGTCATTTTAAAGAATTATGGCAAACGATCCAATGTTGTGTTTGAAGTACCTATCTCTTTTATGAAGCCCTATTTATCCTCTACTTTTTGCTCTTTCTGTTTATATAATTTTCATATTCTGTTTTCTATGCCCTTTATGCCTCCATATTGAAGTATTGTCTCTACGGCCAATCGAATGTTGTTATGGATTCTGATGTTGTTGTACTATATGTATCCCTTGAGTAGCTAAGAGATCATACTGTTTACACCATTGTATGCTGTACAGTGTATTAGGTTTTCTTAAATGAATCAATATCTAAAAAATAGCTACAGTCAACAAAGTATAATTTACCTTACAACCAACACTGTCATTTCCAAGCAGCTCTGATTTTCTTTACTAAATCAAGTTATTGCTATTCAAAATTGTAGTTATCAATTGATAAATGTTCTACTATGTGACAACATACTGTAGATACCAATTCACAATTCAATTGTAGATTTGTAACCTAAAAATTTATGTAACATAATTTGATCCTAAAAATGAAAGCATTTTCAAGGTATATTATCATAACACAACAGTATTTGGCAGTATCAATGTAGACATTATAAAATATATTTCTTGAAATTATTTTTGAAATGTTATACTTTTTTGTGCATATTATTTTATTTAAAATCCAGTGGTGGGTGCTTTAAAAAAAATCTGTTAAGCTGGAACACTAATGAAAATCTGGACTTTATACTGTCTGAAAATCATTGTTTATGATTTTGAAAATTATTATTTTTCCATATCCAGGAGTAATTGTTGGTATGTTTTACAAACTGTGTGTTTAAAAAACAGTACTGTATGTGCTCTCTGGAGTTACTGTTGCTACACTTTGCCAAAGCGCTCCTGGTATTCTGTTCTCAATTGTTCAAAAGCCAGAGACACTGGATCATTTTCATCATCGCACAATTCTTTCATGGAAATACTGAAGGGAAGCAATAAGTAAAAATAGGTTAGTTGTCCAGTTTATTAATATACAAAAAAAGTTTAAACCAGAAATGAAAGACTTACATCTATTTAATTTGATTATTTCTGATAAATAAAATGATTGCCTATTCTATTTTATGAGAATTCTTTGTGAAAATTAAAAAGTGTTCAGGTGCATTAGTTAAGGAAACAGGAGAAGGGATGTGAATGTTATTTATGCTTGTACCTGATGCCAAAGGTTAGTAGTATATATAATTTCAGTAAATGTGTTTCCAGAGATAAAATCATGATCAGATAATTGAACATCTATATGACCCTTGAATCTTGAGATGTAGACTGGACATACTGTATTCTTTCATTTTATACATTGGTCATAAGGCTGTATGTCAGTATCGTTTAGTGTGTGTGTGTGTGTGTGTGTGTGTGTGTGTGTGTGTGTGTTCTATTTTTATGTAAATTACATTACAATTAATACAACATGCACAAAAATCTTATAACACTTTCGTGTCTGCAATTGGTGTAGTAATAATAATAATAATAATAAGAAGAAGAAGAAGAATCTACCTTATTGCTGCAATGGTAAGATTGAAATCTTTCAAACTTACATAGGCTTCCCCTTTATTAAATCTGGAAGAATAAAAAAAAAAAACTTATTAAATCCTATTATACATTGTATAATTTACAGTTCACTTTTATAAGAAGGAGATGGTAAGAAATAGCTTAGGAGAACCTTTTTGGCTGACCCCTAAAAGATTATATGATAGATTTATGATCTACACCCCAAAAAAACTGTGAACCCCATATAATTGAGGGCTTTAATTTCAGGGAGATTCTAACAAACTGTTTAATAATATGAGATCTACTGATTACTTATTTTCATGAGATATAAAGTAGAGTGTTTCTTCAATTTCATAAATATTTATAATGTTTACCAATAAATAACCTTGTAGCAAAAATGCATAATAATGAATATAAAATTAAATACAAATCTGAACCAATAAAACATGTAGCAACACTGAATCAACAACCTAAGAATAAGAGATAATTTACAAAACACTTCTAAAGATAAACCATCAAATACTGTAAATAAAAAATAAAGATTTCAAATCTGACTTAAAGGGCTCTTACAACTAATGAGATGTAACCCAGATTCAATTGGAAAATCAATGTATAGTTTATTTTCAAGTATTTTTTTAAGTTGTTTATGTTATTTTTAGGTTGTTGATTCAGTGTTGCGATGTATGTTTTGTTGTTTCAGAAACATGTTTACTTTATATTAATTATTATGCATTTCTACTAAAAGGTAGAAAACATTGGAAGACATTATACAGAACATAAATATGAGAGTGAAGAGAGTAACACTCCCTACTTGTGACTTGCTTGCGTATAACGCTATTCTTCACTTACTCCTCCCGCTTGGGGACTTGTGGCTAATAGGAACAGCCCCTGAACACAAGTGGTATCATGGATGATTTACTTGGGCATTAGAGATGACAATTCTGCTCAACCCTAAAGAGTGAACTACTGTACACTGTATTCTATAACTGCAGGGATAATTTGCATATCTATATTAAATTGCTTATAGAAGCAAATAAGCTTTATATTATTCCTGTTCCTATGACATAAGTATTGTTTGCTTCAGTACTAATGAATGAAGACCCACTCCCTGAAAACAGAGCCTTTGTGAGCAAGAAGGTAGACAGCAGTCAAAGCATATACAAGCACAGTATCTGCAACCAGACATTATTGTCTTGATGTGATCATCACTAGGATATCTGGGAAACAGAAATAACCACTGAGTTTGAAAAGCTCTGTAAAACAGTTATCTGCTTAAATGTTTGAATGTAAGACCAATACTACACTTAGATATTACAATGAAAATTATTTTATTTGTATTTTCTCTTCCTATATCTGGGGGTATATGTATAAAACTGATGTAGATGAATCAGTGTATTTTTATTTTTTTAGGCCACTGTTAGTGTACAGGGTTTGGATGAATAGGTCAAAGTGGTTTGTCATGCTCTTGATTTAAGTGAAAATTTATCACAAGAAGAAGTACCCGCTGATTTGCTCCAATGCAAAAAGTTAAATGAAAAATGTGTTTTTTCCTACATTAGTACAGTTATGTCAACTCATTGCAGATCAATGGGAAAAATCTGAAAAAAATGTTCCAGGTACCACACAGGATCCCATCTACAGTATGTATCCTATACTTGACAGTGAACTGGTGCATAGGGAATAGTCTCCTAAAATAGATATTCCTATAGCAAGATTGGCTAAAGCTACTACTCTTCCTATTCCAGATGCTTCACGTAAAGATCCCTCAGATTTTTAATATGAGAGTCCATTTATTTAACAGCTGGGCTTTTTGTTAGACCTATAGTAGTATTACTTCAGCTTGGGTAGCGAAAAGTGGATTGATTTGTCAGTAGAGGGAATCTAGTCGGATTCATCCAAGTCTCATATATTATTCTTGCAGAACAACTCAAAGTAGGAGCAGAATACTTAGGTGAGACTGCTGTGTTATTCAATCTAAAATTTCATGCCTAGCAGTAGTGACCAGTGTGGTTGAGATGTTGGGAGGCGGATGCAGAAACTAAGAAATTCTTAGCGTTTGCTGATGCCAAAATTTCTATTTTGTCCTGAAATAGATAAAATAATTTTCTAGGCCACTGGAGGAGAGAGTTCTTTTTTTGCCAGTGAGAAACTTCTTTTTATCAAAGAATAGGACTTCTAATTCATCCTTTAGACAACAGAGTAACCAGTCCTTTCGAGACAAGGAACAGTTTGCCTCATCCAGATGTTTTAGTTTCAGTGGCAAATCAAGAACTACTAGAAGGGACCAAAGGAAGCAGTCTTCTAAGGTCCAGGATAAGTCTGTTTCGGGTGGCATACACCCAGAGATTCTTTGGGTGGGTACCCATCTACTCTCCTTCAGAAATCAATGAAGAATGTCTCCAACACACATAACAGCAAGTACTCTGTGGGGAAAAGTTTTCCAGTTCAGGACACTTGCTTTTGGTTCTAAATTTAACTCTGTGGGAATTCATATGAGAAGAAAGTTTACTATTCAAAACAGGATTGGTCAACAGTTAACATTTAAGACAGCTCAGGATCCTGTCTTCAGAGACAGTACAGGTTTTTGGATGGTGGAACAATCTGAAAGATCTGAATCAAAGCTGAAGCTCTTCCTAACAGGATTGGTTACATATCACCACATATGCAGGTCATTGGGGTGGGGGAAGGGGGGGGGGGGATCGGGAGAAATCTTCACATTCAGAGGTTTATATCTAAGAAGGTTCTGTCATAGATATAAATTAGGTTTTGTGGCAGAATCAGGAATCCAATGAGGGTCCTGAGAAGGGTAATGACAGTACCATTAAGATTTCTGCTGAACATATCTCCACTAATTCAGATACTTCCACAAGTTCTAAGGGAAATTAGAAAAGAGTGACAGACTAGATAGAAGAGTCTGATACACAGAAATAATGGCAATAGTCAGGGATCAGGGAATCAGGCTCCCTTAACCTCTGGTTCTATTCATGTAAGGTCTGAGTCCATTTCTGGAAAATGAGTAATGGTATGGCTCTTGAAGTCAATATATAAAGTTTTTTCATATTCCGTAATCCAGACTATGATTACAGCCATGAAAAAGGTTTCAGCTGATAATTATCATAGAGTCTGGAAGAGATACAGTATATTGATTTGTGCTAAAATAAGAATGTTTCAAGTTAATTTTCTTTACCTAGAATCTTTCTTACAGGATGGTTTTTCTTTAGTTCTCAAGCCAGGGTCTTTGAAGATGCAAGTATTAGCCCTCTCTGTTTACTTCCAAAGAAGATTGGCTGTCATATCAGAAATGTAAATGTTTCTGCAGGGTGGTTTATACTAAGCACCATATAGGCAGGAGTTTAAGTGGGAGACAGGATGGAGTGGAATGGTAGGGGGAACTAGGTGAAACTAGTTCCATCACTGCCATGGCCCTGCACAGTAATTCCAACAGAAAACCCTGCCCCGCCACCCACATCAATAGATTATGTGGCTGGTGCTAGTGTCACTGTCAGGAACTGGTGCAGAATCCGGAATTCGGGATCAGGTACCAAGTGGTTGACGTTACCCAGAACAGAGGCGCGGAGTCTAACACGCCAGGAGGTTATCACCAGGGAACCTCGCAAGGGGATATGGGCTTCGCGGCTCCCGACGTGCAGGTCGCGGCCCCCTGTTTGGGTCACTTGATACCTGAAATGGACTAGAGTTATGGTAGAGGTGTTGTATATGACCAACCGCAGGGATACACAGGAACAAACAGGAACTGGCAGGGTGCACACGGCCAGATGGTACGTTGGGGCCGTGGAGATGGAACAGCAGCAGGCAATCCAGGGGAGACACAGGAGGTAGCGGCACACGGACGGACTGGGGTGCAGACACTTGGAGACAGGGTAACGGCAGTCGGCAGACTAAGGTCGTCAGCAAGATGTTGAAGCTGGAATTCAATACTGGAACAAGGCAATACCCACTGGACAGATGAACTGAGACCAGAGAGGAACCAGAGAGCAGAACACCACATGGAGTAGCTATAATTGGCAAAGCCTCTTGGGATTGAGAGGCTTAAAAGAACAGGCTGGACCAATCAGCTGTGAGCACCAGACAGGCCCCCAGTAATTGATATAACATGCAGCTGCAGTGCAGACTGAACAGGCTGACAAGCTGAATAGCAGTTTTCAGGTAATGAGCTGTAATTACAGAATCCAGACACCTGTGAAGTCAGTTGCTGAGTGCAGAAGCTAAGGCACTGGGAGACAACTATGCAGGAGCTAGCTGTGACCTGTAGTTCCACAAACTGAAGCAAAGGTAATTTATAACAATAACAAAACATGAGTGCTCAGGATTGTAACAGTACCCCCCCCCTCCCTTGAAGAGGGGTTAAGAACCCCTAGAACCAGGCTTATCCGGAAATTCACAGAAGAACGACCTCTTAAGTCTGGGTGCATGAAGAAACCGCTCTGGTACCCAGGTTCTTTCTTCCGGACCGTAACCCTTCCAATGCACGAGGAAATGAACTTGACCCCTCCTGAACTTGGAATCCAGAATATTTTCCACAACAAACTCCTTGTGACCTTGGACTAACACAGCGGCAGGCCTTCTGGAAGGAGATCTTCTAAATCTCTGGGACACAAATGCTGGTTTCAACAAGGAACAGTGGAAAGTGTTATTGATCTTAAGTGATTTTGGTAAAAGGAGTCGAAAGGCTACTGGATTAATCTGTCTAATAATCCGGAATGGACCAATGAACCTAGGCCCAAATTTTTGAGAGGGCTGGCATAACTTGATATTTCGAGTGGACAGCCACACTATGTCACCCACTTTAAAAGTACAAGGTCTTCGTCGTCTGTCAGCAATTTGTTTGGAACGTACAGAGACTTGGTTGAGTGCCAGACGTACTCTCCTCCAAATTTTCCTCAGACGAGCTACAGGATCAAGGGAAGAAGTCTGTTGCTGCAGGATGTCAAAAGCGTTAGACCTAGGATGGAACTCCGAGAGACAAAAGAAGGGTGACATGGATGAAGAAGAGTGACTGGAATTATTATATGCAAATTCAGCAAATGCCAGATGGTCCACCCAATCGTTATGGTACTTGGAAACATAACAACGGAGATACTGTTCAAGAGACTGGTTCACTCGCTCAGTCTGTCCATTGGATTGTGGATGATAACCAGAGGACAGACTAAGATTAATATCCAAGGCTGAACAGAAAGCTCGCCAGAATTGAGCAATAAACTGAGTTCCTCTGTCAGAGACGATGTCCTGTGGTAATCCATGTAATTTAAAGATATGTTGGATAAACAAGGTTGCCAATTCCCTTGCACTGGGGAGCTTGCGAAGAGGAACAAAGTGAGCCATCTTACTGAACCGGTCTACCACAACCCAAATGGTATTGTACCCCGATGACTTAGGAAGATCAACCACAAAGGTCTTGAGGGAACCGTAAGAGGCGTAAGATGTCCCATGGGAGCTTTACGAGGAGTTTTATGTCGAGCACAGATCTCACAAGCAAGAATGAACTCTCTAACATCTTGATACATAGGCCACCAAACTGAGCGAGACAATAAATCCAGAGTCTTAGAAATCCCTGGATGCCCAGAGACTCTTTTTACATGAAATTCAGATAAAACTGCTTTCCTGTACTCTTTAGGGACAAAGAGGAGTCCGGAGGGAGTCCCCATGGGTGCAAGAGACTGTTTGGCTTGAATCTGGGAGACTAAATCTTGAGCAAGACCAGCATGGATATTGGAAACAGGAATAATTGGTTCAGAAGAGCAGGATGAATTTTGAATTGGAAGGAAGCTTCGTGACAAGGCATCTGCTTTAAGATTCTTCGATCCTGGCCGATAGGAGATCACATAGTTGAATCTAGTGAAGAATAATGCCCATCGTGCCTGTCTTGGATTCAGTCTCTTGGCTGATTCAATATAGGATAGGTTTTTATGGTCAGTGAGGATTGTAATCACGTGTCTCGCCCCTTCCAACCAATGCCTCCATTCTTCTAGAGCCCACTTGATAGCAAGCAGTTCACGATTTCCAACATCATAGTTGGCTTCGGCAGGAGAGAACTTTCTGGACAGAAAAGAGCATGGGTGAAGTTTAGAATCCACTGGATATTTCTGCGATAGGACTGCTCCCACTCCCACTTCAGAAGCATCCACTTCCATAACAAAAGGCAGGTCAGGATTTGGATGACTAAGAACAGGTGCAGTTATAAAGGCTTTTTTTAACTTGAGAAAAGCTTGTAGAGCTGAAGGTGACCAATGTGACGGAGACGCACCTTTCTTGGTCAAAGCAACAATAGGTGCAACAATGTCTGAAAATGAACAAATAAATCTCCTGTAATAATTAGCGAACCCAAGAAAGCGTTGTATAGCTTTAAGATTAGTAGGTTGTGCCCAATCTTGAATTGCTTGATGCTTACTGGGATCCATGGAGAACCCCTTGGGAGAGATGATGTAGCCTAAGAAAGCGACTTCCTTCACTTCGAATTCACATTTTTCTAACTTGGCGTATAGATGGTGCTCCCGGAGCTTTTGCAACACCATCTGGACATGGACTCGATGCTGCTCAAGTGACCGTGAATATATCAGGATGTCATCCAAGTAGACCACAACAAATTTTCCCAGGAATTCTCGGAGCACATCATTGATAAAATCTTGGAAGGCGGCAGGAGCATTTGACAATCCAAATGGCATAACAAGGTATTCATAATCCCCAGAATGAGTGTTGAAGGCCGTCTTCCACTCGTCACCGGCCTTAATTCGTATGAGGTTATATGCCCCCCGAAGATCAATTTTAGAGAAGATTTCCACCATCCGGAGTTGATAAAACAACACGGAAATCAAAGGCAAAGGATAAGAATTCTTAACAGTGATTTTGTTGAGTCCTCTATAATCAATGCATGGACGTAAGGAACCGTCCTTTTTTGCCACAAAGAAGAATCCTGCTCCTACTGGTGATTTTGAGGGACGAATAAACCCTTTGCTTAGGTTCTCCTGAATATAGTCCTCCATGGCTTTAGTTTCTGGCAAAGAAAGAGCATATAATCTACCCTTAGGTAATTTATCTTCGGATACCAGACTGATGGCACAGTCGTAAGGTCGATGGGGGGGAAGAGTATCCGCCTCTTTCTTGGAGAAGACATCCGCAAATGAATGATATGGAGTCGGTAGCCCCTCTGGCATAACTTGAGAGCATCGCACTGGCAAGGACAGACATCTTCCTGTACATTCTTTTCCCCACTGTAAGAGTTCTCCTGTCTTCCAGCAGACGGATGGATTATGGGATTTCAACCATGGAAGCCCTAGGACTATGGAGGCCATGGGGCAATTGACAAGGCGGAAACTAATCTTCTCCGAATGCAGAAGACCAGTAGTTAAATGAACAGGAGGAGTTTGCTGAGACACTTGCCCACTGAGGAGGGGGTTACCGTCAAGGCCACAAATAGTCACAGAAGGCTTCATCTTTAGTATAGGAATGTTCCAGGACCGGGCGAAAGAGATATCCATAAAGTTGGCAGCTGCACCACAATCAACAAAAGCCTTGACTGCAACTTGCTGAGTAGGTAGACTTATTTGAACTGGAAGCAAGACTGAATTTTTTGGAGAGATTCCAGCCAGACCCAGGAGTAACTCCCCTTTTACCCCTGGGTCTTGTCTTTTCCCGACTTCAGGGTGCAAACATTAGCAAAATGACCCTTTGCTCCACAATATAAGCATAGCCCCATTGATCGCCTATGAGATTTTTCCTGAGCAGAAAGACGAAAGGCCCCAATCTGCATGGGTTCACTGGAATCTTCGGCTTCTTCCAAGGCTACTGCTGAGGGAGATGGTGACCCTCCACCTTTCTCCATCCTCCGTTCCCTGATCCGACGTTCTACTCGAATTGCTAACTGCATAAGCTTGTCCAGGGTTTCAGGAGTAGGATACTGGACAAGGTAGTCTTTAATTTGCTCAGTGAGGCCTAAGCGGAACTGACTTCGGAGGGCTGGGTCATTCCAACCACTATCACCTGCCCATCTGCGAAACTCAGTGCAGTATACCTCGGCCGTGTTTTTCCCTTGTCTCAGGGCTCGTAAGTGAGCCTCTGCAGAAGCTGCTCGGTCCGGGTCATCATAAAGAATTCCTAGGGCGCTAAAAAAGGCATCCACTGTGTGCAAGGCGGGATTCTCCATTTTTAATCCGAACGCCCAGGACTGGGGATCCCCCTGCAGGAGGGAGATGATGATACCTACTCCCTGAGCCTCAGAACCAGACGATAATGGGCGGAGTCTGAA
Organism: Pseudophryne corroboree; assembly: GCF_028390025.1. Taxonomy (NCBI): domain Eukaryota; kingdom Metazoa; phylum Chordata; class Amphibia; order Anura; family Myobatrachidae; genus Pseudophryne; species Pseudophryne corroboree. Next base: position 949,095,163 of record NC_086444.1, on the reverse strand, counting down.
ATATAGCTTGCAGCTATCACGGAAATTCTGGAACTGTTTCCGGTCACCTGGAAGGCCGATCTGGAAGATGCAGCTTTGGTTCAGGCCCAGGAGCTCTGGTTACAACCAATGACCTTCTAGTTTCTTCCTGGGTGGAAACTCGGAGCTTTAGATCTTGCAGTTGCTGCGTCAAATTTTGTATTTGACCAGCCAAGATTTGAGCCGGATTTTGCTGTGACATGCCCAGGAAGTGGTGGGCCAGTTATAATGTCAGAAACTGGTGCAGAATCCGGAATTCGGGATCAGGTACCAAGTGGTTGACGTTACCCAGAACAGAGGCGCGGAGTCTAACACAACGGGAGGTTTTCACCAGGGAACCCCGCAAGGGGATATGGGCTTCGCGGCTCCTGACGTGCAGGTCGCGGCCCCCTGTCTGGGTCACTTGATACCTTAAATGGACTAGAGTTATGGTAGAGGTGTTGTATATGACCAACCGCAGGGATACACAGGAACAAACAGGAACTGGAGAAGGTGGCAGGGTGCACACGGCCAGATGGTACGCTGGGGCCGTGGAGATGGAACAGCAGCAGGCAATCCAGGGGAGACACAGGAGGTAGCGGCACACGGACGGACTGGGGTGCAGACACTTGGAGACAGGGTAACGACAGTCGGCAGACTAAGGTCGTCAGCAAGATGTTGAAGCTGGAATTCAATACTGGAACAAGGCAATACCCACTGGACAGATGAACTGAGACCAGAGAGGAACCAGAGAGCAGAACACCACATGGAGTAGCTATAACTGGCAAAGCCTCTTGGGATTGAGAGGCTTAAAAGAACAGGCTGGACCAATCAGCTGTGAGCACCAGACAGGCTCCCAGTAATTGATATAACATGCAGCTGCAGTGCAGACTGAGCAGGCTGACAAGCTGAATAGTAGTTTTCAGGTAACGAGCTGTAATTACAGAATCCAGACACCTGTGAAGTCAGTTGCTGAGTGCAGAAGCTAAGGCACTGGGAGACAACTATGCAGGAGCTAGCTGTGACCTGTAGTTCCACAAACTGAAGCAAAGGTAATTTATAACAATAACAAAACATGAGTGCTCAGGATTGTAACAGTCACTTATGAGCGGCAGCCACCTGTCCCATCTTGGTGGCGCCATAGCCATCTTCCTGTGGCCCACCACTCCTGGTGCTCACTCGATGGCATTCATCACCTCCTCAGGTCCCAGCAGCTTCCTTTTCCATCACCACCGCTGAAGTGAAGAGCCATGAAGAGGAACAGGCACTTCGGCGCGCACTGTACCTTTATAAATGATGGGAGGTAAGACACAAACATAGTGTGATAGTGTGCGGGGTGGGGGGGGAGGGGTAGGTTCCGAAAACCCTAGCACTGGTCTCTATATTTAGTCATCCATAAGGATAGCGCATTGCTTCGCACATGTCCCTCATTTCAACCTACGGTGGTGCCTGATTTCTATTTAAACCAGGAAATTGTTATTCCCTCTTTTTCTAAAGCAGACAAGACAATCTGAAAAGAAAAGTCATTGTTAGATGTCAAAATGTTAAAGATTTACTTGGACAGGAATGCAAGAACTAGAAAGATAGTCTATCATTCTTTATGATGCTAAGAAGAGAGGTTGTTCATCATCTAAGCAAGTGATAGGAAAATGGATTACAGCCACAATTAAACAAGTATATATTGGAGCTAATACGCCGGTTCCAGTTAAGAGTTCAAGTCACTCAGTAGGTCCTACATGGGCAGTGTGGAATGGGGCAACAGCAGAACAGTTATCTAAAGCATATACAGTACATTTATTTTACAGTTTTCATGACTTTGCATCTAGAGGAACTGACTTTGGACGTAAGTTCAGATAAGTCTGGATGAGCCCTTCCCTAGGGGCAAGCTTTTATACATCCCCATGTGTAGTGAAGTATCCAGCAGATGTAGGAAGAGAAAAGATTTATGCTACCTGTTGAATAGCTTTGTCTGGGGGACACTTTGATCCCTCCCTCATTTGTTCAATTTTCGAGTAAGATGGTTATAGTTGTTCTTCAACCTATCCTTCAGGCTTTTTAAGTTCAAACTGAGGAGCAGTTAGAGAGCAGGAGCTTTTATAGTGCAAAAAATTTAGCTCATTAAGTGCTGACTCCTCTATTCCACACGTGCAATGAAGTGTCCCCCAGATGAAGTCAGAGAAACAGATTAAGGGGCACCACAAATGCCTGGGTCCTAGAATTGGTTTCTCACAGGTACGCTCTTTCCTTCCTGAAGCATCCCTCCCAGACAGTATTTCCCTACTACTCCCTCACCGGACTTAGGAGGTCATTCCGAGTCGTTCGCTCGGAAAATTTCTTTGCATCGCAGCGATTTTCCGCTTAGTGCGCATGCGCAATATCCGCACTGCGACTGCGCCAAGTAAATTTGCTAAGAAGTTAGGATTTTTACTCACGGCTTTTTCTTCGCTCAGGCGATCGTAGTGTGATTGACAGGAAGTGGGTGTTTCTGGGCGGAAACAGGCCGTTTTATGGGCGTGTGGGAAAAAACGCTACCGTTTCTGGGAAAAACGCAGGAGTGGCTGGAGAAACGGAGGAGTGTCTGGGCGAACGCTGGGTGTGTTTGTGACGTCAAACCAGGAACGACAAGCACTGAACTGATCGCACAGGCAGAGTAAGTCTCGAGCTACTCAGAAACTGCACAGAGATGTCTTATCGCAATGTTGCAAATCTTTCGTTCGCAATTTTAAGATGCTAAGATTCACTCCCAGTAGGCGGCGGCTTAGCGTGTGCAAAACTGCTAAAATCGCCTTGCGAGTGAACAACTCGGAATGAGGGCCTTAGATAAAGCATAAGCACTGTCTGGAGTCATACTATCCCTCCTACAGTCAGGGGCTATCATCCCTGTTCCACAGTCTCAGCAGGGTCAGGGGTTTATTCTACTCTCTTTTTGGTTCAGAAACCAAATGGATCATACCGTTCATTTCTGAATCTGAAATTACTGAACAAGTACCTCAAGGTCCCCAGGTTCCATATGGAAACTGTACAGTCCATTGTCCTTGCTTTGCGACCTGGAGACTACATGGTCTCGCTGGATAGTCAGGATGCGTACATCCATGTATCTATTGCACCCTGTTATCAACAGTATCTTCACTTTGCTGTTCACAGCAGCATTTCCAATTCCAGACCCTTCCCTTTGGACTGTCTACAGCCCCCAGGGTGTTCACCAAACTCATGGCGGTGATGGCGGCTACTCTCCGGAAAAGGGGAGTTTGGATATTGCCTTACCTGGATGACTTGCTTCTTCTGGCGCAGTCTACAATGGTGCTGGAAAGTCATCTACAACAGATGGTGGCCTTCCTTCAATACCATAGATGGCTAATCAACTGGCCCAAGTCCTCGCTCATCCCATCCCAGAGGATGCAGCACTTGGGAGAACTGCTGGATGCCAGGGTACAACGCAGATTCCTCCCTCAGGACAAGATTGCAACCTTGCAGTTGTGCATCTGCAACCTACTCCGCAGTCCGAGGGTCCCTGTACATTCAGCAATGCAGACCATAGGCTCCATGGTCTCAGTGTTTTACATGGTGGAATATGCCCAATTTTACTCCAGGCCTCTACAGCACCTGATACTCTCTGCATGGACGGGATTACCATCTCAAATAAAATAAGACCTTGATTCTACCCCGGTCCCTTCGGGAATCTCTGTCATGGTGGTTACACACAACCAATTTAGACAGGGCCGACCATTCTAGATCCCACACTGGACACTCCTCACCACGGATGCCAGTCTCAGGGGCTGGGGGGCTGTCACAGGAAGTGACTGCTTTTAGGATCGCTGGTCTCTGTCCAAAAAGGGATCTCCTGGTCAACGTCCTGGAACTTCAAGCTGTCTACCTGGCCCTTCTGATGGCCCAGGCCCTGCTGCAGGGTTCTCCAGTACAGATCCAGTCGGAAAATGCCACGACAGTGGCATATATAAATCAACAGGGTGGCACTGAAGTGTGGCAGCAATGCAGGAGGTAACAAGGATTCTCACCTGGGCAGAGCTTCACCTCCTGGCCAGGGGCCTAATTCAGACCTGGTTGCAAAAGCAAAATCTTTCTCTGATGGGAAAAACCATGTGCACTGCAGGTGGGGCAGATGTAACATGTGCAGATAGATTTAGATTTTGGTGGGTTATTTTGTTTCAGTGCAGGGTAAATACTAGATGCTTTATATTTACACTGCAATTTAGATTTCAGTTTGAATAAACCCCCCCCAAATTTAACTCTCTCTACACGTTATATTTGCCCCACCTGCACTGCACATGGCCCTCATTCCGAGTTGTTCGCTCGCTAGCTGCTTTTAGCAGCATTGCACACGCTAAGTTGCCGCCCTCTGGGAGTGTATCGTAGCTTAACAGAATAGCGAACGAAAGATTTGCAAAATTGTGAATAGAAATTTCTTAGCAGTTTCTGAGTAGCTCGACACTTACTCTGCCACTGCGATCAGTTCAGTCAGTTTCGTTCCTGGTTTGACGTCACAAACACACACAGCGTTCGCCCATGCACTCCTCCGTTTCTCCAGCCACTCCCGCTTTTTTCCCAGAAACGGCAGCATTTTTTCACACACACCCATAAAACGGACAGTTTCCGCCCAGAAACACCCATTTCCTGTCAATCACACTCCGATCACCAGAACAAAGAAAAATACTCGTAATGCCGTGAGTAAAATACCTAACTTTTGAGTAAAATAACTAACCGCATGCGCAGTAAGCGACTAATCGCAATATAGCGAAACTCTGCAACGAGCGAACAACTCGGAATGAGGGCCATGGTTTTGCCCATTAGAGAACAAGTTTGCTGTGATCAGGTCTAAATTTGCAATCTTCATTCCAGGAGTCTGCAGCTGAGAAGCAGACTTCCTCAGTCGACAGGAGATTCACGCCAGGGAATGGTCTCTCCACTCAGATGCTGGTACGCAAATGGGGTCTTTCGGACGTCGATCTCATGGCCTCCAGAAACAATCACAAGGTTCCAGTGTACAATCCAGGACAAGAGATCCAGTAGTGAGCTTTGTGGATGCTCTCACAATCCCCTGGGACTTTTAGCTGGCCTATCTCTTCCCCCCAGTGTCTCTACTTCCCAGAGTCCTGTGCAAATTCGAAGAGGTTGATGGCACGATCATACTACTGGCTCTAGCATGGCCCAGACACTTTTGGTTCACAGATCTAATAGATCTCTCCATAGATGATCCCTTCCCTATGCCTCTTTGTCAGGGTTCTGCCTCTATCCGGATCTGCCTTGTCTGTCTTTGACAGCATGGCTCTTGAGAATTCCCTCCTCAGGGACAAAGGTTTCTCTGGAGAGGTGGTTCATATTATGCTTCAGGCTAGGAAACCAGCCTCTGCTCGCATTTATTACCGGATTTGGCACTTCTATTTCCAGTGGTATATTCATCATCACTATGATCCCAAAGTCTTTCGGATACCTAGATTGTTACCCTTCTTGCAGGCAGGACTCACCATGGGTCTTCACCTGGCTTCTCTCAAGGTTCAGGTTTCAGCTTTGTCTGTCTGGTTCCAGAAGAGGCTGGCTCTTTTGCCAGATGCACTTCCCTTCCTTCAAGGAGTACTCCGGATGCAGCCTTCATTCGTCCCTCCAATATCTCCTTGGGACCTGTCATTGGTCCTTTAGGCTCTACAATGCAGTCCATTGGAACCACTGGAAACAGTAGACCTCAAGTGAATCACCGCTAATGTTTCTATTAGCTATTGCTTCAGCCCATAGGGTTTCTGACTTGGGTGCTCTCTCAGGTTGCTCCCCATTTCTGATATTCCACCATAACCGGGCAGTCCTTCAGACTAAGGGGGGCATTCCGAGTTGATCGCTAGCTGCATTTGTTCGCTGCGCAGCGATGAGGCTAAAAAATGGCACTTCTGTGCATGCGTATGCGGCGCAATGCGCACGCGTGACGTACTATTACAACAACCGATGCAGTTTCACACAAGGTCAAGCGATGCATTTCCGTCGCATTGGCTGCCGCAGAGTGATTGACATGAAGTGGGCGTTTCTAGGTGGCAACTGACCGTTTTCACGGAGTGTTTGGAAAAATGCAGGCGTGCCAGGATAAACGCAGGTGTGGATGGGTGAACGCAGGCCGTGTTTGTGACTTCAAATCCGGAACTGAATGGTCTGAAGTGATTGCAAGCGCTGAGTAGGTTTTGAGCTGCTCTAAAAATGCGATGAAAGCGTTTGCACTTCTGCAAAGCTAATATACACTCCCAGAGGGCGGTGGCTAGCATTTGCATGGCAGTGAAAATCTGCTAACGAGCGACCAACTCGGAATGACCCCCTAAACATGGTTACATACCTAAGTTAGTATCTAAATTTCATGTTAACGAACCAATTGTGGTACCGGCCTTCCAGGAACCTGGTCTCTCACCAGAGGAAGCCTCGTTGGATGTGGTCTGTGCTCTTTGGATCTATGTGGACTGCAGTAGTTCTGTTAGGAAAACAGGTGCCTTATTCATCCTTTATGGATTCCATATGCAGGGATGGCCAGCCAAAAAACAAACTTTGGCACGTTGGCTTCGCATGACCATATCACAGGCTTACACACAGGCTGATCTGCCTGTTTTGAGTACAGAATCTGCACATTCTACTCGCTTTGTGGGTCCGTAATGGGCAGCATGCATCGGAGAGTCTGCTGAACAATTATGCCAAGCTGTTACGTGATCTTCTGCCCACATATTTCTTAGGTTCTATTCCTTTGATATGTTTGCCTATCAGGATACAACCTTGGACCGCAAAGTCCTCCTTTTAGCTTAGGAGCGTTCCCTCCCTATAACAACTGCTTTGGGACATCCAAAGGTTAACCCTGTGGGGACCATAAACCCCGAAGCAGAAAATGGTTATGGTAAAACCATATTCCGACAATATTTTGTTTTAGCATAGGTACATAGGATTTTGAAATAGTACAGTACATACCCATTATCATCTTCAAGAGCTATTAAGGAGCCATGTTTGAAGAAATCCAGGGCATAGGAGTTCAGGGTCATTTTTCTTCCACAAGCATCCGTTTTCTCCAGGTGTAACATTGGAATATGTTTGTCAGGAATATGAGCTGTTTGCAGCATGAGCTGTGAATATATATCATAGAGAAGTGTTTTATGTATTTCTGACAATCAAGTTAAACCTGTTCAGTGGGCTGTAATGGAATCCGAGATCGCTGGAGGTGCTGGATGCCGGCCGATCTCGGACATTTATTTTTAATGGGCATACACTTACAAACCCATGCCTTGTAAGTGAATGCCCCTTTAAAAAAAAGTCAGAGATTAGCCGGCATCCAGCACCTCCAACGATCTCGGATTCTATTACATCCCGCTGATTGTATTTATCGCATAACTCTTGTTTTTTTTGCTAAAGCAAGTAAAGATTGGTGACTGTCAATTTCATTATGAAGATATTTTCTTATGGATGAACTACACCTTTACCAAATAACAATTTAATTGGGACTAAGGGACATTTTAGCTGGGCAGAGATTAGAGCATTCAATATGCAGCATTCAAATACTAAAGAAAATAGGAAACTTGGGGCCTACTGTAATTCAGACCTGATCGTAGATGTGCTAACTTTAGCACATCAACGAACAGTAACACAGACATGCAGGGGGACGCCCAGCACAGGGCTTGTCCGCCCCGCATGTCAGCCCCCCCCCCCCCCCCCCCGCACAAGTACAAAAGCAGCGCACAGTGGTGATGCTTTTGTACTTTAGGAGTAGTTCCCTATCAGCGCAGCTCCTGCGCACTGGCAGGGAGCTACTCATCACTGTGAAGGTTGCAGCGGATGCGTGCCCGGACCGTACCCCTTAAACGGTGGCCAAACACCACCCTCCCGCCCAGCGTCCACCTCTGCCTGTCAATCAGGCAGATACGATCGCAGGGCTGAGACGGTCGTCGGCTGCCTGGCATGCACCGGCGCACTGTGGCGCCGGCGCATGCGCAGTTCAGACCCCTGATCGGTTGGTGTGCGAAAACGCACAGCACTGATCAGGTCTGAATTAGGCCCTCAATGCTTATGCTAACAGACTACATTGAAATAAATGAAAGACATATAGGTCTGACATATAAATGCACCACTTGGATTTCAGCTATATTCTTTGGTGTTGTAAAAAGTTTCTGCTAACACTTACATTGCTCACATTTGTTACAGTCATCAAGTCATGATCTGTATTTCCTGACAGACAGGCAAAAGGGGAGATAGCACTTCTTCCTTCAGTGCAAGACATCAGATGATCCACCAGCCACGAATCCATGCACTCTTTACCTGAGAAGTCTGATTGTGAACAGAATATTAGAAACTATTGTTCAAATTAATATTAGAGAAAGGAAACACATGAACATATTGTATATCGGAAACTAAAAGTCCTGAAGAGTACTCTTTCTGCACGTTATATATCTGCCCCCCTCTGCAGTGCAAATGGTTTTGCCCAACTGCTAATGTGATAACCTCGGGTTAATCGCTTGTGGCAATGCTCTTACCAGAATCCAGTATTACGATGATACTCTTTCTCTTCACGGAGAGGTCTGAAGATATGAGTGACACACTCTTGAGTATGAAAGACGGTGATGATTAATAATGTACGTTTATTCAATTCAAGAATCAATGTTCGTAATAACATTTGCACATTTTCCCAGTAGTAACTCAGTCTAGTACATATAGTCACAATAATAATAACGTTAATCACAAACTTTGCATATCAATCAATGCCTGATACTTCCTTTCTCCTACCGTGGTGGCAAATTTTATATCACTTTTTAACCGTTATCTGCATAAATCGGCAAATGCCACGGCCACTCTGGGGTTACTGTATGGGTGACTCTAACACCTTTCAAGAATAAACTTTAAACAAAACATCAATCAGTTATCTCAACAATACTCAATTACTTTATAAACGTTAGCATCGGGTACCCGAACACACATAACATGAGAAGTAGTGATGTGCGCCGAAAATTTTTCGGGTTTTGGGTTCGGTTCCGCGGCCGTGTTTTGGATTCGGACGAATTTTGGCAAAACCTCACCGAAAAATTTTTGTCGGATTCGAGTGTGTTTTGGATTCGGGTGTTTTTTTCAAAAAACCTTAAAAAAACAGCTTAAATCATAGAATTTGGGGGTCATTTTGATCCCAAAGTATTATTAACCTCAATAACCATAATTTCCACTCACTTTCTGAACACCTCACACCTCACAATATTATTTTTAGTCCTAAAATTTGCACCGAGGTCGCTGGATGGCTAAGCTAAGCGACACAAGTGGCCGACACAAACACCTGGCCCATCTAGGAGTGGCACTGCAGTGTCAGGCAGGATGGCACTTCAAAAAAAATAGTCCCCAAACAGCACATGATGCAAAGTAAAAAAGAGGCGCACCAATGTCGCTGTGTGACTAAGCTAAGCGACACAAGTGGCTGACACAAACACCTGACCCATCTAGGAGTGGCACTGCAGTGTCAGGCAGGATGGCACTTCAAAAAAATAGTCCCCAAACAGCACATGATGCAAAGAAAAATGAAAGAAAAAAGAGGTGCAAGATGGAATTGTCCTTGGGCCCTCCCACCCACCCTTATGTTGTATAAACAGGACATGCACACTTTAACAAACCCATCATTTCAGCGACAGGGTCTGCCACACGACTGTGACTGAAATGACTGGTTGGTTTGGGCCCCCACCAAAAAAGAAGCAATCAATCTCTCCTTGCACAAACTGGCTCTACAGAGGCAAGATGTCGACCTCATCCTCATCGTCCGATTCATCACCCCTTTCACTGTGTACATCCCCCTCCTCACAGATTATTAATTCGTCCCCACTGGAATCCACCATCTCAGGTCCCCGTGTACTTTCTGGAGGCAATTGCTGCTGGTGAATGTCTCCACGGAGGAATTGATTATAATTCATTTTAATGAACATAATCTTCTCCACATTTTCTGGAAGTAACCTCGTACGCCGATTGCTGACAAGGTGAGCGGCTGCACTAAACACTCTTTCGGAGTACACACTGGAGGGAGGGCAACTTAGGTAGTATAAAGCCAGTTTGTGCAAGGGCCTCCAAATTGCCTCTTTTTCCTGCCAGTATACGTACGCACTGTCTGACGTGCCTACTTGGATGCGGTCACTCATATAATCCTCCACCATTCTTTCAATGGTGAGAGAATCATATGCAGTGACAGTAGACGACATGTCAGTAATCGTTGGCAGGTCCTTCAGTCTGGACCAGATGTCAGCACTTGCTCCAGAATGCCCTGCATCACCGCCAGCGCGTGGGCTCGGAATTCTTATCCTTTTCCTCGCACCCCCAGTTGCGGGAGAATGTGAAGGAGGAGCTGTTGACGGGTCACGTTCCGCTTGACTTGACAATTTTCTCACCAGAAGGTCTATCAACCCCTGCAGACTTGTGTCTGCCGGAAAGAGAGATACAACGTAGGTTTTAAATCTAGGATCGAGCACGGTGGCCAAAATGTAGTGCTCTGATTTCAACAGATTGACCACCCGTGAATCCTGGTTAAGCGAATTAAGGGCTCCATCCACAAGTCCCACATGCTTAGCGGAATCGCTCTGTTTTAGCTCCTCCTTCAATGTCTCCAGCTTCTTCTGCAAAAGCCTGATGAGGGGAATGACCTGACTCAGGCTGGCAGTGTCTGAACTGACTTCACGTGTGGCAAGTTCAAAGGGTTGCAGAACCTTGCACAACGTTGAAATCATTCTCCACTGCGCTTGAGACAGGTGCATTCCACCTCCTTTGCCTATATCGTGGCCAGATGTACAGGCTTGAATGGCCTTTTGCTGCTCCTCCATCCTCTGAAGCATATAGAGGGTTGAATTCCACCTCGTTACCACCTCTTGCTTCAGATGATGGCAGGGCAGGTTCAGGTATTTTTGGTGGTGCTCCAGTCTTCTGTACGCGGTGCCTGAACGCCGAAAGTGGCCCGCAATTCTTCTGGCCACCGACAGCATCTCTTGCACGCCCCTGTCGTTTTTTAAATAATTCTGCACAACCAAATTCAAGGTATGTGCAAAACATGGGACGTGCTGGAATTTGCCCAGATGTAATGCACGCACAATATTGGTGGCGTTGTCCGATGTCACAAATCCCCAGGAGAGTCCAATTGGGGTAAGCCATTCTGCGATGATCTTCCTCAGTTCCCGTAAGAGGTTTTCAGCTGTGTGCCTATTCTGGAAAGCGGTGATACAAAGCGTAGCCTGCCTAGGAATGAGTTGGCGTTTGCGAGATGCTGCTACTGGTGCCGCTGCTGCTGTTCTTGCAGCGGGAGGCAATATATCTACCCAGTGGGCTGTCACAGTCATATAGTCCTGAGTCTGCCCTGCTCCACTTGTCCACATGTCCGTGGTTAAGTGGACATTGGGTACAACTGCATTTTTTAGGACACTGGTGAGTCTTTTTCTGAGGTCTGTGTACATTTTCGGTATCGCCTGCCTAGAGAAATGGAACCTAGATGGTATTTGGTACCGGGGACACAGTACCTCAATCAAGTCTATAGTTGGATCTGAATTAACGATGGATACCGGAACCACGTTTCTCACCGCCCAGGCTGCCAAGGCCTCAGTTATCCACTTTGCAGCAGGATGACTGCTGTGATATTTCATCTTCCTCGCAAAGGACTGTTGGACAGTCAATTGCTTACTGGAAGTAGTACAAGTGGTCTTCCGACTTCCCCTCTGGGATGACGATCGACTCCCAGCAGCAATAACAGCAGCGGCAGCAGCAGTAGGCGTTACACTCAAGGAATCATCGGAGGAATCCCAGGCAGGAGAGGACTCGTCAGACTTGTCAGTGACATGGCCTGCAGGACTATTGGCTTTCCTGGGTAAGGAGGAAATTGACACTGAGGGAGTTGGTGGTGTGGTTTGCAGGAGCTTGGTTACAAGAGGAAGGGATTTACTGGTCAGTGGACTGCTTCCGCTGTCACCCAAAGTTTTTGAACTTGTCACTGACTTATGATGAATGCGCTGCAGGTGACGTATAAGGGAGGATGTTCCGAGGTGGTTAACGTCCTTACCCCTACTTATTACAGCTTGACAAAGGCAACACACGGCTTGACACCTGTTGTCCGCATTTTTGTTGAAATAATTCCACACCGAAGAGCTGATTTTTTTTGTATTTTGACCAGGCATGTCAATGGCCATATTCGTCCCACAGACAACAGGTGTCTCCCCGGGTGCCTGACTTAAACAAACCACCTCACCATCAGAATCCTCCTTGTCAATTTCCTCCCCAGCGCCAGCAACACCCATATCCTCATCCTGGTGTACTTCAACACTGACATCTTCAATTTGACTATCAGGAACTGGACTGCGGGTGCTCCTTCCAGCACTTGCAGGCGGCGTGCAAATGGTGGAAGGCGCAAGCTCTTCCCGTCCAGTGTTGGGAAGGTCAGGCATCGCAACCGACACAATTGGACTCTCCTTGGGGATTTGTGATTTCGAAGAACGCACAGTTCTTTGCTGTGCTTTTGCCAGCATAAGTCTTTTCTTTTTTTCTAGCGAGAGGATGAGTGCTTCCATCCTCATGTGAAGCTGAACCACTAGCCATGAACATAGGCCAGGGCCTCAGCCGTTCCTTGCCACTCCGTGTCGTAAATGGCATATTGGCAAGTTTACGCTTCTCCTCAGACACTTTTAATTTTGATTTTTGGGTCATTTTACTGAACTTTTGTGTTTTGGATTTTACATGCTCTGTACTATGACATTGGGCATCGGCCTTGGCAGACGACATTGATGGCATTTCATCGTCTCGGCCATGACTAGTGGCAGCAGCTTTAGCACGAGGTGGAAGTGGATCTTGATCTTTCCATATTTTTTTAACCTCCACATTTTTGTTCTCCATATTTTAATGTGTGGAATTATATGACAGTATCAATAGCAATGGCCTACTATTATATATACTGCGCACAACTAAAAGGCACCACAGGTATACAATGTAGATGGATGGATAGTATACTTAATGGATGACGAGTGACGACACAGAGGTAGGTACAGCAGTGGCCTACCGTACTGCTATATACAGTATACTGGACCTGGTGGACACTGTCAGCAAACTGCTAAACTAGTCTAAAAAAAAGGCACCACAGGTATACAATGTAGATGGATGGATAGTATACTTAATGGATGATGAGTGACGACACAGAGGTAGGTACAGCAGTGGCCTACCGTACTGCTACATACAGTATAATGGACCCGGTGGACACTGTCAGCAAACTGCTAAACTAGTCTAAAAAAAAGGCACCACAGGTATACAATGTAGATGGATGGATAGTATACTTATTGGATGACGAGTGACGACACAGAGGTAGGTACAGCAGTGGCCTACCGTACTGCTATATAGAGTATAATGGACCTGGTGGACACTGTCAGCAAACTGCTAAACTAGTCTAAAAAAAAGGCACCACAGGTATACAATGTAGATGGATGGATAGTATACTTAATGGATGACGAGTGACGACACAGAGGTAGGTACAGCAGTGGCCTACCGTACTGCTACATACAGTATAATGGACCCGGTGGACACTGTCAGCAAACTGCTAAACTAGTCTAAAAAAAAGGCACCACAGGTATACAATGTAGATGGATGGATAGTATACTTATTGGATGACGAGTGACGACACAGAGGTAGGTACAGCAGTGGCCTACCGTACTGCTATATACAGTATAATGGACCTGGTGGACACTGTCAGCAAACTGCTAAACTAGTCTAAAAAAAAGGCACCACAGGTATACAATGTAGATGGATGGATAGTATACTTAATGGATGACGAGTGACGACACAGAGGTAGGTACAGCAGTGGCCTACCGTACTGCTATATACAGTATAATGGACCTGGTGGACACTGTCAGCAAACTGCTAAACTAGTCTAAAAATAAGGCACCACAGGTATACAATGTAGATGGATGGATAGTATACTTAATGGATGACGAGTGACGACACAGAGGTAGGTACAGCAGTGGCCTACCGTACTGCTATATATAGTATACTGGACCTGGTGGACACTGTCAGTAAACTGCTAAACTAGTCTAAAAAAAAGGCACCACAGGAGTGTTTTTCAGGCAGACAAACGTATACCGGTGGTCACTGTCAGCAAAACTCTGCACTGTACTCCTGCTATAGCTGCTCCCCAGTCCCCACAATTAAGCAGTGTGAGCACTCAGCACAGATATATCATGCAGCACACTGATCACAGATATGGTATGGAGCATTTTTTTCAGGCAGAGAACGGATAAAAAACTGGTGGTCACTTATCAGCAAAACTCTGCACTGTACTCCTCCTAGCAGCTGCTCCCCAATCCTCCCCACAATTATAGTAATAAACAAGCAATCAGATCAACTGTCTTCTACCAGTATTAGTATATAAACGGAGAGGACGCCAGCCACGTCCTCTCCCTATCATCTCAATGCACGTGTGAAAATGGCGGCGACGTGCGGCTGCTTATATAGAATCCGAATCTCGCGAGAATCCGACAGCGGGATGATGACGTTCGGGCGCGCTCGGGTTAACCGAGCCATACGGGAGAATCCGAGTATGGCTCGGACCCGTGTAAAAAGGGTGAAGTTCGGGGGGGTTCGGTTTCTCGGAAACCGAACCCGCTCATCACTAATGAGAAGTGTCCCAGTCTTGAACTTAGGCCTGTGCACAGTATTTTAGTATTTTAATCCTTTGAGAAATCTTGGATTCTTTGTAATATAATGTAATAACATGGGCGGTCTTCTGGAAAAAGCCCTAACAAAACACTGATCAAAATGAAGATCCCAATCTGTAAGTCCTCTGTTGAATTTCCCTTCTGCTTAAGGGATATGGGCCCTCATTCCGAGTTGTTCGCTCGGAGATTTTCATCGCATCGCAGTGAGAATTCTCTTAGTGCGCATGCGCAATGTTCGCACTGCGACTGCGCCAAGTAACTTTACTATGAAGAAAGTAATTTTACTCACGGCTTTTTCTTCGCTCCGACGTTCGCATTGTGATTGACAGGAAATGGGTGTTACTGGGCGGAAGCAAGGCGTTTTATGGGCGTGTGGCTGAAAACGCTACCGTTTCCGGAAAAAACGCAGGAGTGGCCGGAGAAACGGTGGGAGTGCCTGGGCGAACGCTGGGTGTGTTTATGACGTCAGCCAGGAACGAAAAGCACTGAACTGATCGCACAGGCAGAGTAAGTCTGAAGCTACTCAGAAACTGCTAACTCGTTTGTAATCGCAATATTGCGCGTACGTCGGTCGCAATTTTAAGAAGCTAAGATTCACTCCCAGTAGGCGGCGGCTTAGCGTGTGTAACTCTGCTACATTCGCCTTGCGACCGATCAACTCGGAATGAGGGCCATAGTCTTGTTATTTACTATTATCACCAGGTGGCGCTGCAGTGTCAAGGATCACTTCTCAAGGCTGAATGCCTAATAAATGTCAGCTTCATTAGGTCTGCAATAATTCAGCTTTACTGCCATGTGTCAGATAAGGGCAGTGTGCAGTGATTAGCGACCAGAGTCTCTCTCTTATATAGCCTGCCAGCCTTGGAGTCCACTGAGGGGCAGTGGGACATTTATATTACTACACACTCCTTCAGAGGCTAATCATGGGTCTTTACACCTATTCGCAACTGCTTAATATAGTGTATGAGACTGTCCCAGTCGTTAGGCTGCTCTTCTGGTGTCTGAGGGGCTGCAGTCTGCACTATTTCCCCACCGCACTGTAATGCATACTCCAGAACCCAGTGGCTAACTTAGCCAGACTCACGTGTCCTACGACTGTAGTGATGATCTGCTTACTCAGGGGCCACCTTACACAAGCTCCGCTGTCTGGCTATGCAGCACCGCGCTGCCAGTGTGCCTTCTCCTCCGATCACTGTCACCCGGTTACTGAGTGGAACGATCACACTGCTCTGCTTCCCCTCTGCACAGTAACTTTCCTCTCTCCTACTGAGCTGCAGTTAATCACAGTATGTAGAATCCTCACTCTATATAGTGCTGGTCACTGCTTGAATCTCACACACTGTACAAGCTCCGCCAGGTGCAGTCTTTCTCAGAGCAGGCTCCTCTGGCGTCTGACGTCACATCCCCCTCTGCAGCTTATCTAGCTTCTCTGCTTTTTCCCGCTCTCCTCTCAGGCAAAGTCAGATTCTCCTGTGTCTCAACACCTTCCAGATTGTTTTTCTTTTGCACAGCCTCGGTTGCCTAGCACCCACGCTGCAATTGCAGAATCCCACAGTTCATCAAGTTCACAAGTGACACAATCGAGCCACAGCTTGTAACCCTTTCCTATGTTTCCATAAAAGGGGTATCCCTCAGGATTGGGATGCCACACTAACAAATTTGCTGCTGCGATCAACTCTGAATTAGGCCCACTATCTTGTAGACAGGAGCTATGATAAGGAGTGTCGAGTGCGCCACCAGTATTCGGAGGTGTGGCCAGGCACCCTCCTTAGATTCCTAAAAATTATAGGATATGTGCAGCTGGAAAGCGACCGTGTGTGCCGCATGGGGGTGCCAGTGGCAGGGAAGTAGGGGTGAGTGCAATATCTCCTCTCTGCACATCATGCAGGGAGGGAGAGGACTGACTACTTCTGCAGCAGCCTCTTCTCTGTTCCTGCCCGAAGTGCTGCTGCCTGCAATGTGGGGAGGGAGGGGGGGGGGTCCAGATCCTGGGCCCCTCCAATAAAAAAATAATTGATAATGAAAAAATGAAGAAAATGAGACCCCATAACTTTTTCCCTACCCGGAGCAAAGGCAAATTTTGTTTATGATTTGCCAAAATTTTATCGATGACATAAATCAACAGGAAAATGTATTAAAAAAAATATGTAGTTTGAGTAATTGGGAGAGGAATGCATTACAATCCTTACAGAAAAATTATTATATAATCATTTAATCTACAGATTAGGTTGATGAGGTTGATATTTTGAATCGAAAAAAGTATTTAGAAAAATCATTCACAGTTAAATGAAAGTTAACTCAAGTACTCCCAGCACCACAAAAGTTTTGTACACACGGGAGTGTCCCTAGCTCACATTATGCCACATAGAATTCCATTTCACATTATGCAGCTAAGTGAGTGCATCTCCTGTGGGGGAGGGTGGGGAAACAGGAGGGAAGGGGGTATTTGGGATCCCTGGGAGCCCAACCTGCATGCACTGTTGTTAATCTAGCACCTGTGCAGAATATAGGGAAGTACTGTATACATAACTTTGTTCATACGATATCCAACCAGCCTCAAAAATCCTGCAGACGGTATTTTGTAAAGAAACCAATAGGGAAAGAAAAATAAAACCATTCACACAACTTGTGCTTGGGAAAAGAGCCTTTCATTTTTAGACACAATCTGTGAAGAGACTACTCTGATTTTATTACACAATAAATATATATATTATTTCTTTTTTTTTTTCCTTTTGTTTTTTTTTATATCACAGAAAATATTAATATTTAGAGACTCAGACAGGGCCAGATTAACAATGTGGCAGGTGCAGCTACAGCTCTAGGCATCCACATAAAAAAGGCCTATCATCATGGCAGCATGATGACCATCTGCCCAGTCACATAGTCCGCAATAAATATTTACACTGTGTTTCTAATTTTCTCACAAAATTCTGCAATTTTTCTATTTTTATATCTATTTAGGAGACATGCCCCACCCACACAGCTCCTCCCCTTCTCGGATCTCTCTGGGGATTTCTGTGGAAAAAAAGTCCATAGGCTTCTATAGGCAATGCCATCTATAGACAGCGTTGCTTATTGAGCACAAGCTCCAGAATGTTTTCTGAGGTTTGACCGCATTTTGATGCTTAGTACATCCTGCCCAAGGTCTATAGAACGGTAAGCATTTAATCGGACATTAAAAACATTGTTGTGCAGTTGGTCAATATTACAAAATTGAATTGATAAATATTTTAATACATAGAACATTCTTGAAGTTAGTGGCAGTTGGCAAGCATTGGTTTATACAGTACTTGCCACTTGTTTGCCAATTCATCCTAAATACTGCGGCAAGACTGACCTTCCTCTATCACTGCTTCACATCTTGTATGACACTCTGTAAATGCCTGCACTGGCTCCCTATTACCTCCAAAATTCAATTTAAGCTTCTTATCCTCATCTTCACTCACTCCCTCTCAACCTCCATGATCTGCTTTTGGTATGCCTCTCTACCTCTCACTAACACCCAGTGGCATATTAAGAAGGGATGTAGGGTTTGCAGTGCATATGGACCACTTGTTGGAGGCAAGAAGGCATCATGCAGAGGAAAAATTGTAACAGTTGTCCATAGCCCCTTTATACCCTAACACATCGTCATGGCTTTTGGCTCTATCTCCATGCTTGCAAGTCTGCCACTCTCCTTCAGGATGGACTTAATAATCGATTTACAGTGGCTGAGTGAAACAAGAGTAGTTTCAAATCTGCAATGTCACACACGGCAGAGTCACTGAATGTACCAACATACAGATGTGTTCACATACACCGATCCTCAATGCGCCACAAGACACCTGGCTTGAGTGAGTAAGCTGCACCAAGCAGTGTAGCATAGTGACCTTTCTTTACATCTGTGACATGATCGGATCACAGACACAGCAAAACGTCACTCAAGTACCAAAGACACCGGGCTGCAACTTTAACTGCAAATGTCTATTTACTAAGCCTTGGATGGAGATAAAGTACCAGCCAATCAGCTCCTAACTGCCATGTCACAGGTTGTGTTTGAAAAATTACAGTTTTCGGAGCTGGTTGGTTGTGACTTTATCTCCATCCACTAGGTTATACACCGATTCAAACTCGTATGTACAAATGTTGCATATCAAATGACTGCAGTCTTTTTAGTAGGTTTAGTTGCTTGCAACTAACATCAAGTTAAAAAGGCACGCAGAGAAGGGCTCTTTGGTGGAAATATGACAATAGTGTATGAGGAAACATCTGTATGGTGGCTAGAGATGAGCGGGTTCGGTTTCTCTGAATCCGAACCCGCACGAACTTCATGTTTTTTTTCACGGGTCCGAGCGACTCGGATCTTCCCGCCTTGCTCGGTTAACCCGAGCGCGCCCGAACGTCATCATGACGCTGTCGGATTCTCGCGAGACTCGGATTCTATATAAGGAGCCGCGCGTCGCCGCCATTTTCACACGTGCATTGAGATTGATAGGGAGAGGACGTGGCTGGCGTCCTCTCCATTTAGATTAGAAGAGAGAGAGAGAGAGATTGACCTGATTTACTGGAGCTTAGGAGTACTGTAGAACTGTAGAGAGTGCAGAGTTTACTAGTGACTGACCACAGTGACCACCAGACAGTGCAGTTTTATTTAATATATCCGTTCTCTGCCTGAAAAAAACGATACACAGTGACTCAGTCACATACCATATCTGTGTGCACTGCTCAGCCCAGTGTGCTGCATCATCTATGTATATATCTGACTGTGCTCAGCTCACACATCTTATAATTGTGGGGGAGACTGGGGAGCACTGCAGTGCCAGTTATAGGTTATAGCAGGAGCCAGGAGTACATATTATTATTAAAATTAAACAGTGCACACTTTTGCTGCAGGAGTGCCACTGCCAGTGTGACTGACCAGTGACCTGACCACACTGACCACCAGTATAGTTAGTAGTATAGTATACTATATTGTGATTGCCTGAAAAAGTTAAACACTCGTCGTGTGACTTCACTTGTGTGGTGTTTTTTTTTTTATTCTATAAAAAACTCATTCTGCTGACAGACAGTGTCCAGCAGGTCCGTCATTATATAATATATACCTGTCCGGCTGCAGTAGTGATATATATATATTTTTTATATCATTATTTATCATCCAGTCGCAGCAGACACAGTACGGTAGTTCACGGCTGTAGCTACCTCTGTGTCGGCACTCGGCAGTCCGTCCATAATTGTATACCACCTACCCGTGGTTTTTTTTTCTTTCTTCTTTATACATACATACTACTACTACATCTCTTTATCAACCAGTCTATATTAGCAGCAGACACAGTACAGTACGGTAGTCCATGGCTGTAGCTACCTCTGTGTCGGCACTGGGCAGTCCGTCCATAATTGTATACCACCTACCCGTGGTTTTTTTTTCTTTCTTCTTTATACATACATACTACTACTACTACTACATCTCTTTATCAACCAGTCTATATTAGCAGCAGACACAGTACAGTACGGTAGTCCACGGCTGTAGCTACCTCTGTGTCGGCACTGGGCAGTCCGTCCATAATTGTATACCACCTACCCGTGGTTTTTTTTTCTTTCTTTATACATACATACTACTACTACATCTCTTTATCAACCAGTCTATATTAGCAGCAGACACAGTACAGTACGGTAGTCCATGGCTGTAGCTACCTCTGTGTCGGCACTGGGCAGTCCGTCCATAATTGTATACCACCTACCCGTGGTTTTTTTTTCTTTCTTCTTTATACATACATACTACTACTACATCTCTTTATCAACCAGTCTATATTAGCAGCAGACACAGTACAGTACGGTAGTCCACGGCTGTAGCTACCTCTGTGTCGGCAGTCCGTCCATAATTGTATACCACCTACCCGTGGTTTTTTTTTCTTTCTTCTTTATACATACATACTACTACTACATCTCTTTATCAACCAGTCTATATTAGCAGCAGACACAGTACAGTACGGTAGTCCACGGCTGTAGCTACCTCTGTGTCGGCACTCGGCAGTCCATCCATAATTGTATACTAGTATCCATCCATCTCCATTGTTTACCTGAGGTGCCTTTTAGTTGTGCCTATTAAAATATGGAGAACAAAAATGTTGAGGTTCCAAAATTAGGGAAAGATCAAGATCCACTTCCACCTCGTGCTGAAGCTGCTGCCACTAGTCATGGCCGAGACGATGAAATGCCAGCAACGTCGTCTGCCAAGGCCGATGCCCAATGTCATAGTACAGAGCATGTCAAATCCAAAACACCAAATATCAGTAAAAAAAGGACTCCAAAACCTAAAATAAAATTGTCGGAGGAGAAGCGTAAACTTGCCAATATGCCATTTACCACACGGAGTGGCAAGGAACGGCTGAGGCCCTGGCCTATGTTCATGGCTAGTGGTTCAGCTTCACATGAGGATGGAGGCACTCAGCCTCTCGCTAGAAAAATGAAAAGACTCAAGCTGGCAAAAGCAGTAGCACCGCAAAGAACTGTGCGTTCTTCGAAATCCCAAATCCACAAGGAGAGTCCAATTGTGTCGGTTGCGATGCCTGACCTTCCCAACACTGGATGTGAAGAGCATGCGCCTTCCACCATTTGCACGTCCCCTGCAAGTGCTGGAAGGAGCACCCGCAGTCCAGTTCCTGATAGTCAGATTGAAGATGTCAGTGTTGAAGTACACCAGGATGAGGAGGATATGGGTGTAGCTGGCGCTGGGGAGGAAATTGACCAGGAGGATTCTGATGGTGAGGTGGTTTGTTTAAGTCAGGCACCCGGGGAGACACCTGTTGTCCGTGGGAGGAATAGGGCCGTTGACATGCCTGGTGAAAATACCAAAAAAATCAGCTCTTCGGTGTGGAAGTATTTCACCAGAAATGCGGACAACAGGTGTCAAGCCGTGTGTTCCCTTTGTCAAGCTGTAATAAGTAGGGGTAAGGACGTTAACCACCTCGGAACATCCTCCCTTATACGTCACCTGCAGCGCATTCATAATAAGTCAGTGACAAGTTCAAAAACTTGGGCCGACAGCGGAAGCAGTCCACTGACCAGTAAATCCCTTCCTCTTGTAACCAAGCTCACGCAAACCACCCCACCAACTCCCTCAGTGTCAATTTCCTCCTTCCCCAGGAATGCCAATAGTCCTGCAGGCCATGTCACTGGCAATTCTGACGAGTCCTCTCCTGCCTGGGATTCCTCCGATGCATCCTTGCGTGTAACGCCTACTGCTGCTGGCGCTGCTGTTGTTGCTGCTGCTGGGAGTCGATGGTCATCCCAGAGGGGAAGTCGTAAGCCCACTTGTACTACTTCCAGTAAGCAATTGACTGTCCAACCGTCCTTTGCGAGGAAGATGAAATATCACAGCAGTCATCCTGTTGCAAAGCGGATAACTGAGTCCTTGACAACTATGTTGGTGTTAGACGTGCGTCCGGTATCCGCCGTTAGTTCACAGGGAACTAGACAATTTATTGAGGCAGTGTGCCCCCATTACCAAATACCATCTAGGTTCCACTTCTGTAGGCAGGCGATACCGAGAATGTACACGGACGTCAGAAAAAGACTCACCAGTGTCCTAAAAAATGCAGTTGTACCCAATGTCCACTTAACCACGGACATGTGGACAAGTGGAGCAGGGCAGGGTCAGGACTATATGACTGTGACAGCCCACTGGGTAGATGTATGGACTCCCGCCGCAAGAACAGCAGCGGCGGCACCAGTAGCAGCATCTCGCAAACGCCAACTCTTTCCTAGGCAGGCTACGCTTTGTATCACCGCTTTCCAGAATACGCACACAGCTGAAAACCTCTTACGGCAACTGAGGAAGATCATCGCAGAATGGCTTACCCCAATTGGACTCTCCTGTGGATTTGTGGCATCGGACAACGCCAGCAATATTGTGTGTGCATTAAATATGGGCAAATTCCAGCACGTCCCATGTTTTGCACATACCTTGAATTTGGTTGTGCAGAATTTTTTAAAAAACGACAGGGGCGTGCAAGAGATGCTGTCGGTGGCCAGAAGAATTGCGGGACACTTTCGGCGTACAGGCACCACGTACAGAAGACTGGAGCACCACCAAAAACTACTGAACCTGCCCTGCCATCATCTGAAGCAAGAAGTGGTAACGAGGTGGAATTCAACCCTCTATATGCTTCAGAGGTTGGAGGAGCAGCAAAAGGCCATTCAAGCCTATACAATTGAGCACGATATAGGAGGTGGAATGCACCTGTCTCAAGTGCAGTGGAGAATGATTTCAACGTTGTGCAAGGTTCTGATGCCCTTTGAACTTGCCACACGTGAAGTCAGTTCAGACACTGCCAGCCTGAGTCAGGTCATTCCCCTCATCAGGCTTTTGCAGAAGAAGCTGGAGGCATTGAAGAAGGAGCTAAAAGGGAGCGATTCCGCTAGGCATGTGGGACTTGTGGATGCAGCCCTTAATTCGCTTAACAAGGATTCACGGGTGGTCAATCTGTTGAAATCAGAGCACTACATTTTGGCCACCGTGCTCGATCCTAGATTTAAAACCTACCTTGGATCTCTCTTTCCGGCAGACACAAGTCTGCTGGGGTGCAAAGACCTGCTGGTGAGAAAATTGTCAAGTCAAGCGGAACGCGACCTGTCAACATCTCCTCCTTCACATTCTCCCGCAACTGGGGGTGCGAGGAAAAGGCTCAGAATTCCGAGCCCACCCGCTGGCGGTGATGCAGGGCAGTCTGGAGCGACTGCTGATGCTGACATCTGGTCCGGACTGAAGGACCTGACAACGATTACGGACATGTCGTCTACTGTCACTGCATATAATTCTCTCAACATTGAAAGAATGGTGGAGGATTATATGAGTGACCGCATCCAAGTAGGCACGTCACACAGTCCGTACTTATACTGGCAGGAAAAAGAGGCAATTTGGAGGCCCTTGCACAAACTGGCTTTATTCTACCTAAGTTGCCCTCCCACAAGTGTGTACTCCGAAAGAGTGTTTAGTGCCGCCGCTCACCTTGTGTTATGCACACCAGTGCCAGCAGGAAAGTACTGGTGTCAGAACTGTTATGCACTCCAGTGTCTGCAGGAATGTACTGGTGTTTGAACTGTTATGCAAAACAGATGGACTCACAGACAAACTGGGGGATATGACATAACGTACACAGAAGGTGATAGGGTAACAAAATACACACAAAGTGAACAGAGAAGCCCAGAGGCTAAGGAACTGGGTATCTCCCTTGTATTAGAACTGCTAAGATGGAAAAAGCAAGATGTTGTGTTTTAATACGTAGAGTACCCGAAATGCTGTTGCTAAGGGCAACAGCAAAACCCTAAAGGGTTACCAACGGGTGTGGCAGTAAACTCCTTGGTCAGAGATGGAATGATAGACACAAGGAGAATCTCCACAATCCTAATTCTCACTTGCAGTGCACAGGTTTTAGCTTACTGCCACTAAACTGACCCCTGACACCTAGCACAGTGAGACAGGATTAGACAGGCAAGTCTTAGAATACAGCCGCAAACTTGCTAAGTTCACAGAGTAGTAACAGAACCCCAGCAAGCTAAACGACTGACTCCAGTCTTACTGCTAGGTCTGGATTGGCAGAGTGTAATACCAAATTCCCAGGCCTATTTGCAGTAAGCAACAAACAAATACAAAGCTACACAGTACTGGCTAACGTTCATGAACTGACTAACCAACAAAGATTCAGCAGCATCTGCTTACCCTGAAAAGAGGCCTTATAAAGCAGGTGCTGTCCACGCCCCACTCAGACCTCACAGACTGTGAGCACAAAAACCAGCACCGGATCCCCTGCCGTGCACAGAGCCTATAACCACTGCACAGCAAAAGACCCGAACCGGAGTATCAGCTGCGCTCAGGTTACTCCACTAGCACTTGTCTCCCGGTTGCCATGACGACGTGGCAGCACAGGGCAGGAGACCCTAACAGTACCCCCCCTCTGACGAGGGGTCAAAGAACCCCTACCACCGGGTTTATCGGGGAACTGGGAGAAGAAAGAGCGTATCAGTCTGGGGGCATGAAGATCACAACTGCGCACCCACGACCGCTCCTCCGGGCCATACCCCTTCCAGTGCACCAAAAATGACAGCCGACCCCGAACCACCTTGGAGTCAAGAATCCTTTCAACAACAAACTCCCTCTGGCCACGTATCAGAAGAGGGGAAGGTCTTCCACTGGTAGAAGGATTACTAATCGCCCGTTTTAAAAGGGAACAATGAAATGTTTTATTGATACCCAAAGAACGGGGCAGATCTAACTGAAATGCCACCGGATTGATAACCCTGGTGATCTTATAAGGGCCGATGAACCGGGGCCCTAACTTATGAGATGGCTGTCTCAACTTCAAATTCTTGGTAGACAACCAGACGAAGTCTCCTAATTTGAAGCTGCAGGGTCTTTTCCGCTTATCAAAAACCCTTTTGGTCACTAATGACACAGACACAAGGGCTTTCTTCACTTTCCGCCAAATACCTCTAAGGACCGAAACCACAGAGGAACCACCAGGCGTGGAGTCCAGGGGGTCAAAAGAATTGGCCTTAGGATGATGCCCATACACACAAAGGAAGGGAGAGATCCCTGTAGCAGAGTGAGCCGCGTTGTTATAGGCAAACTCCGCCATGGACAGATGAGCAACCCAGTCAGTCTGACACTTGGAGACATAACACCTGAGGAACTGCTCCAAGGACTGGTTCACCCTTTCAGTCTGCCCATTAGACTGCGGATGGTAGCCTGACGACAAGCTGACAGAAATCTGGAGATCGGAACAAAATGCCCTCCAGAATTTGGCCACAAACTGGGATCCGCGGTCAGAGACCACATCAAGTGGCAACCCGTGGAGACGCACAACATGCAGCATAAATAATTCAGACAGGCGCCTGGCTGATGGCAGCCCAACCAGTGGAACGAAGTGCGCCATCTTCGAAAACCTGTCAACGACAACCCAGATGGCTGTCATCCCCGAGGATTTGGGCAAGTCCACCACAAAATCCATTGAAATGTGGGTCCATGGCTTAGATGGGATAGAGAGTGGATGTAATGGGCCAACAGGAACCCCTCTAGGAGTCTTATTTCGGGCACAGATGTCACATGCCCGAACCCACTGATCCACATCCTTAGCCACCGAGGGCCACCACACCGCCCTAGATAGCAACTCCCGAGTTCTGGCAATACCCGGGTGACCTGCCGACTTCTTGGCATGGAATTCCAGGAACACTCGCTGTCTTAACCTAGGAGGCACAAACAAAAGACCTACCGGAAGGTCTGGAGGAGCCTGCTCCTGTGCTCTAAGGACTAATGATAAGAGGTCCTGGGTAATGCCCACTTTAATACATGATGGGGAAACAATGGGCAACGGCTCCTCGGTGGTCTCCTGGATTGGAGCAAAACTCCGCGAGAGCGCATCAGCCTTGATGTTTTTTGACCCAGGGCGATATGTTATCAAAAAATTAAAGCGAGCAAAAAACAAAGCCCATCGTGCCTGCCTGGCATTGAGACGCTTCGCTGACTCTAAATATGCCAGATTCTTATGGTCAGTGAGAATTGAGACCACAAACTTAGCCCCCTCAAGCCAGTGTCTCCACTCCTCGAGTGCATCCTTAATAGCCAACAATTCCCGGTTACCCACGTCATAATTCATCTCGGCAGGCGAAAATTTACGGGAAAAGTAAGCACAGGGATGAAGGCGATTATCAGACACTCCCATCTGAGAAAGCACTGCCCCAATACCCATCTCAGAGGCATCCACCTCCACCACAAAAGGACGCTCTGGATCTGGGTGTCGCAGCACCTTGGCCGAAACAAATGCCCTTTTGAGACGGGCAAAAGCCGCTTTAGCCTCACAAGACCAGTGAGCAACATCCGCCCCTTTCTTAGTGAGTGCCACCAAGGGCGCCACTATAGACGAAAATCCAGCGATAAATCGTCTATAAAAATTCGCAAAGCCCAGGAAACGCTGAAGCGCCTTCAAACTAGTGGGCTGCACCCAATCCAGGACTGCCTGTACCTTGGAACCCTCCATTTGGAAACCTTCTGGGGAGATAATATATCCTAGAAATGCGATTTGCTGAACTTCAAATTCGCACTTCTCCAGCTTCGCCCCAAGCCGGTGGTCTCTGAGTTTCTGGAGGACTAAGCGTACATGCTTCCGATGTTCCTCCAGGGAATGGGAGAAGATTAGGATGTCATCTAAGTATACAACTAAGAATCTATCCAAATATTCCCTGAGCACATCATTCATGAAATCCTGGAAGACTGCCGGGGCATTACAGAGCCCAAAAGGCATCACCAAATATTCATAATGCCCTGAGTGGGTATTAAAGGCAGTCTTCCATTCATCCCCCTCTCTTATTCGGATTAGATTGTACGCACCGCGTAGGTCAATCTTAGAAAAAATGGTGGCAGTACGAAGCTGGTCAAACAAGACCGAAATGAGAGGCAGTGGGTATGAGTTTTTAATCGTGATACGGTTCAATTCCCTGAAGTCGATGCAGGGTCGCAACGAACCGTCCTTTTTACCCACGAAGAAGAACCCCGACCCAACTGGAGACTGTGAAGGTCTGATAAATCCCTTAGCCAAGTTCTCCTGAATGTACTCTGCCATAGCCTGAGTCTCAGGACGTGACAGGGAGTACAACCTGCTCTTGGGAAGCTTAGCATTTGGCAACAAATCAATGGCACAGTCATAGGGGCGATGGGGAGGTAGTACCTCTGCAACTTTTTTGGAGAACACGTCCGCAAAATCTGCATAACACCCTGGCAATCCTGGCAAACTTAGCTGCGAGAGCCTGACTGGAAGGCACAAGCAACTCCTGAAACAATCAGTACCCCAACTAAGAATCTCCCCAGAGACCCAGTCAAATTGAGGATTGTGGGCCCTTAACCAGGGTAACCCCAACACCAATGGGGCAAAAGTACAGACAGTCACATAAAAGGACAATTTTTCAGAGTGTGTGGCTCCAATAAACAAAGAAATCTGGCTAGTGCAAGAGGTAATTTTACCTTGGGATAATGGTTCCCCGTTTAACCCACAAATCTCAATTTCCGATGCCAAGGGTACTAAGGGAACGGAGTGTTTCAGGGCGAATTGGCGGTCCATAAAAACCCCGTCGGCCCCACTGTCCACAAAGGTCTCAGTCTTGACAGTTTGACCGAGGATCTTCAAGGTCACCGGAATGATAAAAGTCTTCTTGGGAAATTCTGACTTCTGGCCTGACAGGATATTTCCCATCACCCTCAGGCCCTGAAGTTTTCCGGCTTTTCTGGGCATGATACTACCACATGACCTTTATTCCCACAGTACAAACACAACCCCTGCTGTCTCCTCCGCGTCTTCTCACGCGAGGAGAGGCGGGTAGCCCCAATCTGCATAGGCTCCTCAGAAAATTCCTCAGAGTCTGAGGTTCCCTTGGGAAGGAAGGAAATCTCAGTCTCCCTTTCAAGCCTACGCTCTCTCAGCCGTCTATCCACCCGGATGGATAACTGCATGAGCTGATCCAAGCTATCAGGCAAGGGATATTGTACCAGTTGGTCCTTTATCTGGTTAGAAAGACCTCTTCGGTACTGGTGTCTCAGGGCTGGGTCATTCCACTGGGTATCATGGGCCAACCTCCGAAACTCTGTACAGTAAACCTCAACTGGCCTTCGCCCTTGCTTAAGGATCGAAATCTGAGCCTCGGCTGAGGCCGTCTTGTCAGGGTCATCATACAACATGCCCAGTGCCGTAAAAAAAGCATCAACACTTTTAAGCGACGGACAGTCAGGCTGCAACCCATATGCCCAGACCTGTGGGTCTCCTTGTAGCAAGGAAATCACTATGCCCACCCGCTGAATCTCCGACCCAGAAGACTGAGGCCTAAGCCGGAAGTATAGCTTGCAGCTCTCCTTGACACAAAAGAACTGCGAGCGATCTCCAGAAAAACGATCCGGGAGATTTACTTTCGGCTCCTTAACCCCTGCAGGTGCTGCTACTGCGGGAGCTCCGCCAGCAGCCTGGGAGGTGTGCATTTTAATGGACAAATCATTAAATTGTCGAGTCAGGACCTGCACCTGATCGACCACCTGTTGCAACATATTTTGAGGGGTATGCTCCATATTCCCACAAAATTTCAACAGGAGTATTAGGCTGCTGAATATGTTATGCACACCAGTGCCAGCAGGAAAGTACTGGTGTCAGAACTGTTATGCACTCCAGTGTCTGCAGGAATGTACTGGTGTTTGAACTGTTATGCAAAACAGATGGACTCACAGACAAACTGGGGGATATGACATAACGTACACAGAAGGTGATAGGGTAACAAAATACACACAAAGTGAACAGAGAAGCCCAGAGGCTAAGGAACTGGGTATCTCCCTTGTATTAGAACTGCTAAGATGGAAAAAGCAAGATGTTGTGTTTTAATACGTAGAGTACCCGAAATGCTGTTGCTAAGGGCAACAGCAAAACCCTAAAGGGTTACCAACGGGTGTGGCAGTAAACTCCTTGGTCAGAGATGGAATGATAGACACAAGGAGAATCTCCACAATCCTAATTCTCACTTGCAGTGCACAGGTTTTAGCTTACTGCCACTAAACTGACCCCTGACACCTAGCACAGTGAGACAGGATTAGACAGGCAAGTCTTAGAATACAGCCGCAAACTTGCTAAGTTCACAGAGTAGTAACAGAACCCCAGCAAGCTAAACGACTGACTCCAGTCTTACTGCTAGGTCTGGATTGGCAGAGTGTAATACCAAATTCCCAGGCCTATTTGCAGTAAGCAACAAACAAATACAAAGCTACACAGTACTGGCTAACGTTCATGAACTGACTAACCAACAAAGATTCAGCAGCATCTGCTTACCCTGAAAAGAGGCCTTATAAAGCAGGTGCTGTCCACGCCCCACTCAGACCTCACAGACTGTGAGCACAAAAACCAGCACCGGATCCCCTGCCGTGCACAGAGCCTATAACCACTGCACAGCAAAAGACCCGAACCGGAGTATCAGCTGCGCTCAGGTTACTCCACTAGCACTTGTCTCCCGGTTGCCATGACGACGTGGCAGCACAGGGCAGGAGACCCTAACACCTTGTCAGCAATCGGCGTACGAGGTTACATCCAGAAAATGTGGAGAAGATGATGTTCATTAAAATGAATTATAATCAATTCCTCCGCGGAGACATTGACCAGCAGCAATTGCCTCCACAAAGTACACAGGGAGCTGAGATGGTGGATTCCAGTGGGGACGAATTGATAATCTGTGAGGAGGGGGATGTACACGGTGATATATCGGAGGATGATGATGAGGTGGACATCTTGCCTCTGTAGAGCCAGTTTGTGCAAGGAGAGATTAATTGCTTCTTTTTTGGTGGGGGTCCAAACCAACCCGTCATATCAGTCACAGTCGTGTGGCAGACCCTGTCACTGAAATGATGGGTTGGTTAAAGTGTGCATGTCCTGTTTATACAACATAAGGGTGGGTGGGAGGGCCCAAGGACAATTCCATCTTGCACCTCTTTTTTCTTTTATTTTTCTTTGCGTCATGTGCTGTTTGGGGAGGGTTTTTTGGAAGGGACATCCTGCGTGACACTGCAGTGCCACTCCTAGATGGGCCCGGTGTTTGTGTCGGCCACTAGGGTCGCTAATCTTACTCACACAGCTACCTCATTGCGCCTCTTTTTTTCTTTGCGTCATGTGCTGTTTGGGGAGGGTTTTTTGGAAGGGACATCCTGCGTGACACTGCAGTGCCACTCCTAGATGGGCCAGGTGTTTGTGTCGGGCACTTGGGTCGCTGAGCTTAGTCACACAGCTACCTCATTGCACCTCTTTTTTTCTTTGCGTCATGTGCTGTTTGGGGAGTGTTTTTTGGAAGGGCCATCCTGCGTGACACTGCAGTGCCACTCCTAGATGGGCCAGGTGTTTGTGTCGGCCACTAGGGTCGCTTAGCTTAGTCATCCAGCGACCTCGGTGCAAATTTTAGGACTAAAAATAATATTGTGAGGTGTGAGGTATTCAGAATAGACTGAAAATGAGTGGAAATTATGGTTTTTGAGGTTAATAATAATATGGGATCAAAATGACCCCCAAATTCTATGATTTAAGCTGTTTTTTAGGTTTTTTTGAAAAAAACACCCGAATCCAAAACACACCCGAATCCGACAAAAAAAATTCGGTGAGGTTTTGCCAAAACGCGGTCGAACCCAAAACACGGCCGCGGAACCGAACCCAAAACCAAAACACAAAACCCGAAAAATTTCAGGCGCTCATCTCTAATGGTGGCACAGAGCTGTCAATTATGGGCAGCTAATGTACAGGTGACGTGGTACAAATCACTATGCTATGTGGCACAGCTGCTTTAGATAAACATATTGGACCTAATTTAGACCTGATCGCTAGGCTGCGTTTTCGTACAGCGGCCGATCAGGTCTAAACTGCGCATGCGTATGGACCGCAATGTGCAGGCACGTCGCACGGGTACAAAGCGGATCGCTGCTCAGTGATGGGTTTGTGCAAAGGATCCATTCACCGGGCGTTCGCAAGGAGATTGACAGGAAGAAGGCATTTGTGGGTGTCAACTGATCGTTTTCTGGGAGTGTTTGGAAAAACATGGGCGTGTCCATGCGTTTGCAGGGAGGGTTCCTGATGTCAATTCCGGTTCCTGACAGGCTGAAGTGTTCGCAGTGGCTGAGTAAGTTCTGGGCTACTCAGAGACTGCACAAGATATGTTTGTACAGCTCTGCTACACATGTTTGCACACTTGGAAAGCAAAAATACACTCCCCTATGGGCGGCGACTATGAGAACTCAGGACTGCAAAAAAACCTAGCAAGCAAACAGGTCTGAATTAGCCCCATACTGTCAACAATTGACAGCTCAGACTGAGAGAAAACATACAGTATGAATGCAGTTTCTTGTGCTTCTGCCTCTGGGCAGTACAGGATTCACTGCCAAATATGTGGCCTGATTGGAGGACATGTGATCCTATGATGTCACCGTCACGGCTCCTCCTTCATTGATGACTCCTTTATCTGATCTGTCCTCAATACCATCTGTCGCTGGAGCAGCTATTTTACATGCATTATGGGTGCCAACAGCAGGTATGTGGATTGGGAAGGAGAGAAGCTAGATATATCTGACTGATTAGCAGTCCTTATACAGCCCTATGCTGGCTGCGTAGATATAGAGATAACAGTAATTCACATTCAGGGGTTCCTTAATATTTGTAAGTACCCCTGAAAATGTGTTTAATAAATGTATGCCCCTATACGTTATATGATAAATATATATTTTTA
The DNA here is from genome assembly GCF_028390025.1 of Pseudophryne corroboree. Lineage (NCBI taxonomy): Eukaryota > Metazoa > Chordata > Amphibia > Anura > Myobatrachidae > Pseudophryne > Pseudophryne corroboree. Next base: position 949,063,238 of record NC_086444.1, on the reverse strand, counting down.
TTTTATTAAACAAGCAACATAACCTTAGCCACAACTTCTATTTTAAATGAATGTACCAAGGTGGCTTCTGTGTAATAGCATTACTACTTGGTGGGCAGGGGATTTCCTAAATCTCCCCTGGTGTTCATGACACAAATATTACCTCCAGAAGACTAAGCAGTGAGATATGGGTGAAGGTACTGAAATATGTTTAGAAGGTGAGAACATTGGGGGTAATTCCAAGTTGATCGCAGCAGGAATTTTTTTAGCAGTTGGGCAAAACCATGTGCACTGCAGGGGAGGCAGATATAACATGTGCAGAGAGAGTTAGATTTGGGTGTGGTGTGTTCAATCTGCAATCTTATTTGCAGTGTAAAAATAAAACAGCCTGTATTTACCCTGCAGAGAAATAAAATAACCCACCCAAATCTAACTCTCTCTGCACATGTTATATCTGCCTCCCCTGCAGTGCACATGGGGGGTAATTCCAAGTTGATCGCAGCAGGATTTTTGATAGCAATTGGGCAAAACCATGTGCACTGCAGGGGAGGCAGATATAACATGTGCAGAGAAAGTTAGATTTGGGTGGGTTATTTTATTTCTGTGCAGGGTAAATACAGGCTGCTTTATTTTTACACTGCAAATTAGATTGCAGATTGAACACACCCCACCCAAATCTAACTCTCTCTGCACATGTTATATCTGCCTCCCCTGAAGTGCACATGGTTTTGCCCAATTGCTAACAAAAATCCTGCTGCGATCAACTTGGAATTACCCCCATGGTTTTGCCCAACTGCTAAAAAAATTCCTGCTGCGATCAACTTGGAATTACCCCCATTGTGCATACTACTCCACACAGAAGACCCTGGTAAAGGGGTATTGTATAGGAATGGCATAAATTTCAATTCTAGTAGACCGATCACATCACACAGGTTATACAGATGTAGCCAATCTCTTTGTGGGTGCAACTAATCGCTGCTGCACGTGTGCACGTATACGTGAATGTGCGAATAGTCAAACCCACGATCCATAGACTTTGCAGTGTGCGATCACGGGTGCGCAGGTGCATTAAGTCACAGCAAAGTCAAAGAGGACTGTGACTACAGTATGTCTGTATGTTACGGAACACTTACTGATATTTGAAAGTGGAAGAGTATATTCCTTTTCCATATCTGCCAACTTGGAGGCTGTAAGGATAAAATTTCCAAATATAATTTGAACTGTCCTATTATATTCTTCAACAGCTGCAGCAAAATCATCAGGAAGTTTTTCAAGGAAGACCTGTACAATAAAACACAAACTTTTTTAGTGCATAAAATGCGCGCTATACCGTACTTTCTGTGTATGCTTAACACATTTATGACTAACTTTATTCCTGTATTGAAATACATATGTGCTATTCTATGAAAGAGCAGGGAGCTTTCTGTTCTCCTTGAGCTTGCCTTGTGTGTTATCGTATATACTCGAGTATAAGTGGACCCGAATATAAGCCGAGGCACCTAATTTTACCCCAAAAACCTGGGAAAACTTATTGACTCGAGTATAAGCCTAGGGTGGGAAATGCAGCTCTAGCCGTACACAGCCCTCAGTGCCAGATATGCCCTCATACTGCCAGATATGCCCCCACAGTGCCAGATGTGCCAGATATGCCCCACAGTGCCAGATATGCCCCACAGTGCCAGATGTGCCTGATATGCCCCACAGTGCCAGATATGCCCCACAGTGCCAGATGTGCCTGATATGCCCCACAGTGCCAGATATGCCCCACAGTGCTAGATGTGCCAGATATGCCCCACAGTGCCAGATGTGCCTGATATGCCCCACAGTGCCAGATGTGCCCCACAGTGCCAGATATGCCCCACAGTGCCAGATGTGCCTGATGTGCCCCACAGTGCCAGATGTGCCCCACAGTGCTAGATACTTACCCTCCGTCGCTCCCGCGCTGTCTTCTGAAGGAGGGACACGGAGAGCGCAGCGCGCGGCTCTCCTGTGTCCCTCCTGCATCTCGGGCGGCAGCGGAGTGTGTTAAAGGAAGTGCCGGTTCGTGCACTTCCTTTAACACACACACCGCCGGAGATGCAGGAGGGACACAGGAGAGCCGCGCGCTGCGCTCTCCGTGTCCCTCCTAACGCTGACTCGATTATAAGCCAAGGTGGCTTTTTCAGCACAAAAAAACGTGCTGAAAAAGTCGGCTTATAATCGAGTATATACGGTAATTAGTATATAGTGGATGGATTTACATGAAAAACCAATAAAACTTAGCGTTTATTAAATAGATGTTATCTATTATTTCTTCTTTCATAGGGCTCCACAGGGAGAACAGTTTTTTGTTGGTGTCAGCAGGAAAGCTGGTTGCACCTTTACAGGGGGCTGCTATAGCCAGAGGCGTAGCATGGAGACATGACACCCGGAGCAGGGTCATGTCACGGCACCCTCACCCACCACCACACATACATACATATATACATACATAGATTTACACACATTTAGGCACAGACATACATAAACACACAACTATACATTGATATAGACACACACACATAAACACACAAATATCCACACAGATATACACAGACATACACATATACACACAGACATACATAAACACACACATATACTCACACATACTGTATACAAAGATATATATACACATAAACAGTCACACACATACATGCATACACATTAGCACACAGACATATACACACACATTTACACACAAACACATTTATACACAAACATTAATACACAGAATACATACATTAATTCTCACAAAGAGGGCAGCAGCAGAGCAGCTCCTTGTTCTAGCCTGGAGGGGCAGTGCTCCTATGTGACTGACAGGCTGGGCCTCCGTGGGCAGAAGGAAAGGACTAAGGAAATGGGTGGCCACCACACTGCCTGCATGTTCCAGATCACTGAATGCAGATACCTGACAGCCAGGAAAGTTCTTCTGACAAGCCTCCAAACCTCCCCTCTTCCCTAACAACGCACCAAACTGCACTCCACTTGACTCTCTGCACTGTGCAATCAGTGATATGCAACATGCAGGCAGTGTGGTGGCCACCCCTTCCCTCTCTTCTAGTCATCTTCTCCTACCCCAGCCCGAGATCCCGGCTCTCAGCTGTGTAGTGATGAGCCGGCACCTTCTGTCTCCAGCGGCGCCTGGAGCTCAGGCACCGCTGGGGACCACTTGTTCCGCCCTCTATACGCCCCTGGCTTAGCAGCCCTATGCTTTCAAATGTAAAAGGTTTCCTTCCCTTTTCTTAGCTTGTCAGTTCTGTAAGTCTGTCAGACTTCAGCACTACAGCTCCATCACCCCCCGCTGACACTAAAACTCCCGCACGCCCAATACCAAGACGGGTACTTGCGGCAGGGTCTGCACCGCGCGTCTAGCACTGCTCACTGTGGGGAACCCAGGACTGCGTGGCTGGCATATGGGGGCAGGTAAGAGGGTCCCATCTTAAAAGGTACCGCATTTAAATTTTGGTCCACTGCATGTCCCGGGTGACGGACCGATGCGCTGGCGTAGACACTGGCTCCGGTCAGGGATTCCACTAGACCACCAACAGGCCATATAAGGCACAGGTTTCTAGTGTATACACTAAATTTAAAAAGGCCTTTAGTACCTGGGTTGGAAGACCAGCAAGGGGAGTTGGCGCTTAACCTGTAGCCCCTGCCCCAGTTTTGGTTGTCAGCATACTGCAGATTTCCTGCCCATCAGCTGTAAACAACATTCCGTCCCTCCCTCAGAGACCAGGGCAGCCATCTTGAGCATGCAGCAGGCAAGGTCTCCGGGAACGCTAAGCTCAGTCTCCCTGTACATACATCATTAAAAAGGTTATACACCTCCTACTCAGTCAATAACTATTGTACCTACACAAGAACCTCCCTGGGCCTCCTTTACACAATTATTGGGTACTCTGGTGGACAGACTTACACCAGTCATGGGTCCCCGTATGCCAGTACCAGTCCCAGATACAAATCCACCCTGGGTGGAAACTCTGGAGAGTTCAGTTCAAAGTCTGACACAGACACCTGTAGTTTTACAAAAGATGCTGGCAGGGAACAAGCACCATTCTAGATTAACTAGAAATACTACATCTTCCTCTCAGTCCACTATTATATCAGATGCAAACTAGTCATCTGAGGAGGAAGGTTAAGAGAATATTCTTGTAATAACTATTCAAGTGCGCGGTCAGCAGCAGCTGGTAGGGGAGGCTCATATCCCCTTAGGTAAATGCAAAAAGAGAAAATATGTAAACAAACTCTGGCTGTATCATATACAAAATCTCTACAAGTAGGACAGTTTGATTGTAAAAGAATGAATAAAATGTAATCCATAAATACATTCGATAAAACATGAAGGGTATAAAGCACACTATATGAAGACATTTACACCACCTATACCATATGTTTAGGATTTAGGAGTCCACTTTTAAATGGATTATGTAGCTCCAATATATTCGGCTAGGGCATCTTCCAATCAAGTCACATACAGTCACTATAATGCAGTATTAGTTACCAGACTGAAGTATAGGTGATCCCTCGATGGTGCATCAACTTTAGGAAAAGTCCATTTGTTTAGCTGGAGGGATAGATTGGAAATGTGCTGCAATGTGAGTCCAATTGATGGAACAGATGTCCAATGGTGGTACCGATAAGGAGACCAAAATTCCAGAAGTGGCTCAATGAGTGTTGTAGATCCAAATAGGTGGTGAATAAAGGTGACGACCTCAACGCGTTTCACTGGTTAGATTAGGTATCCAGCTTCCTCAGGAGCATAAGGTGTGTGTGCTAAAACCTACTTATATACCCTCCTCTAAAATGCAATTGATAACAACTGTGTCGCATACATAAACTTAATCAAACAAACTGTCCAGCAAATTAATACATAAAATATCATAAAAATGTTGTTTGCTGTTGTTTTGTTACTGTCTAGTGAAAAAGTATTGTTTTTATTGGCTATTAGGGCATAACTGGGCTGTCAAGGACAATATTATGGCCCTCACTGGCATGTCCACAGTGAATTTAATGCAGTGGTTGAGGATGGTCAATGTATATTGCTATCCATTTAAACTATCTTCCAACTTGACATGGTCATTTGCTACTATATCTAGAGTTTAACTGCGATTGGGTGGAGTTGAGCCTTCAGCCCCAGCCATACGTTTCTTCAGATATTACAGGTAGTACCTTCTGTACACCATTTTCCCACATCCTCTCTCATGTTGACCCAGAAGAATCTTTTGCGGAGGGTGGCTACAGTCCTTGAATGACTGAAGTGACCAAACTGGTAATGATAGGCCTTCAGCAGCAAATGGGCCTTCTGTTTGGGAATCACAAGTTGTATGTGTGCAGTGTGTTGGGTTCCACATTACAACGGACTACAAGTCCTTGCTGGACACACAGACAGTACTTGATAGGGAATTTGAAGTTGGCTAGTCTGGAGGACCATTTCTGTTCAAGCACCCCAAGACATGCTGTTTGGATGTAAGACAATGGATTATTGTCTGTGAACACAATGGGCCTTATTCAGATTTGTAAGTAAAGCAAAAAAGCAAGTACTGTAACTTTGTGTCTGGAACAAACCAGGGGCCTAATTCAGATCTTATCGCAGCAACAAATCTGTTAGCTAATGGGCAAAATCATGTGCACTGCAGGTGGGGCAGATATAACATGTGCAGAGAGAGTTAGATTTGGGTGGGTTATTTTGTTTCTGTGCAGGGTAAATACTGGCTGCTTTATTTTTACACTGCAATTTAGATTTCAGTTTGAACACATCATATCCAAATCTAACTCTCTCTACACATGTTATATCTGCCCCCCCTGCAGTGCACATGGTTTTGCCCAAGAGCTAACAAATTTGCTACTGCGATCAGAAATGAGGCCCTCATTCTGAATTGATCGCTCGCTAGCTACTTTTAGCAGCCGTGCAAACGCATAGTCGCCACCCACGGGGGAGTGTAGAACAAGACTAGCCCTGTAGTTACTTATTCTGTGCGATGATTGCTGTGACGAAGGTCCCGGAATTGACGTCAGATACCCGCCCTGCAAACGCCTGGCCAAGCCTGCGTTTTTTCGAAACACTCCCAGAAAACGGTCAGTTGACACGCATAAACTCCCACTTCCTGTCCATCTCCTTGCGTTCGCCAGTGCGAATGGAATCGACGCTAGAACCTGTGCAAAATCCAAAGCTCTTTGTACCCGTACGACGCGCATGCGCATTGCGGTGCATGCACATGCGCAGGTTTGCTGTTTTTTTAACTGATCGCTATGCAGCGAACAGCGGCAGCTAACGATCAACTTGGAATGACCCCCTGAATTAGGCCCAATGTTGCCATGCAAGCATAGCAAAATTATATATTGTTTTCTGTGCTGGCAAATACTAGCTGATTTTGCATGCAGCCCACAAATGTTAGCTTTGTTTATACACTGCAATTTTTATTTCCGTTGAAACACACCCAAATGTAAATCTTTCTGCACGTTACTTCTGCCCCTCCTACAGTGCAACATGGTTTTGTCCAGTTGCTTGCTTTTTTGCTTTGCTTGCAAATCAGAAACAGGCCCAATGAACAGAGTGATAGCAAGATAATCCTTAAATTTCTCTGTTATAGCCCACACCAGAGCTAGAAATTCTAGTTTGAACTAACTGAAGTTCTCATCATTCCTTTCTGTTTTCTTCAGACCATGACTGACATATGCAATGACACGTTATTGACCTGCTTAAACTTGTGCTAGAACAGCTCCTGTCCTGCTGGTCCTGGCATCAGTGTACACATGGAAGGGTTTGGCAAAGTACAGATATGTCAATAATGGCACTTCTATCAACATCTGTTTAAGGATTGTCCACCCCCAACAGAGGACGCAGCTGGCACCCCTGCACAGAGGACACCACTGGGACACCTGCGCTGCCGGCAAACCTGCATTAAGGACATCATTGGCACCCCTGCCCTGAGGACAGTACTGGGACACCTGCCCTGCTGACACTGCCGACACCGCTGCAATGAGTACACCACTGGCACCCTTGCATTTAAAACAGTTCCTGAACCCCCTTCCCCCCCCCACCACACACACACACACACACACACTACTAACAGCGCTGGCATACCCACATTGAGGACACCACCGGCACCCTCACACTGTCGGCACCCCACAATGAGTACACCACTGGCACCCGCACACTGCCGGCACCCCTGCACTACTGACAACCCCACACTGAAGACAACGTCGACACCTCCAGCCACAGTAAGTACACTATTGTTGTATCTGACCTGTACTGTATCTCGCACTGTATCTGACATGCACTGTAGCCAACCTACACTGTATGTGACCTGCACTGTATCTGTCCCAGACTGTAAACTCCACTGTAACGGAACCACACTGTATTCCACACTGTATCCGACACGTACTGTATCCAACCTGCACTGTAACTTACACTGTATCCAACCTGCACTGCAACCTTGCACGGTAGACAACGGTAGACTACAAGATAAAGTAACAACATTCTTTGCTGATCCTTATGGAGAAATATTGCGACAAGGAGTTCCTGCATGGATGGATTGATTACTAACCTCTCTTTTTTACGAATATGTGCTGCTAACATATAGCTCATCACCTAAGCACCTAAGTGTTTTCCGATGATGTATGCAATATTGTCTAGTCGTGTTTAGTAGTGTTCAGTAGTAGAGTGTTCAGTCATGTTGTGCCCGAATTGTATAGGGGTCCCCAGTATTTTATGAACTAGCACCAGACTCCAGTAGCACGGGGGGAGAGGGGGGTGTTAATGCCAGAGCCATGGGACACACTTGACGGGGTCACCCTAGCCAAAGCATTAAGCACCCAACTAGTCAGCCCAGGTCAGGGATTCTTCATTAAGTAGGGACAACCCAATAACCGTTCCAGGCCTGCGATCACCGCTCTCAAAGATTCCATCTTGAATTTGAAAACCTTCAGGTAAGGATTCAAGGACTTCAGATTCAGAATGGGTCTCACAGATCCATCTGGTTTTGGTACGACAAACAGACTGGAGTAGTAACCCTGTCCTTGTTGCAGTAGGGGTACTGGAACAATGACCTTGGACAGGACCAACTTGTTTAGGACAGTGGTAGCGTACTCTTCATACTTTCCAAAGCTGGTAAGCCTGATTTTAAAAACCGTTGGGGAGGAGTACCGTCGAACTCCAGCTTGCAACCCCAAGATAAGGTCCCTTACCCAAGCATCTTGGCAGGAACCATCCCAGATGTGACTGAAGTGACATAACTGAGCTCCCACCATGAGATCTCCTTGGGGTGGGTGGGCACCGTCATGCTGAAGTCTTTGCAGGAGCAGAACTGGTGTTTTGGTCCTGAGATCCAGCAATGGCTGTTTTTTTAGGTTCTCCTCTGGAGCCTCTAGTTGCGTTGGAGGTCCCTCTGGCCCTAGATCAAAATCTGGAGGACCGAAAGGACTGAGTAGACGGTCCCGGATAGGTACATCTAGCAGGTGGAGCCCCCGAAGGGAGAATCATGGATTTTCCAGCAGTAACTTTGGAAATCCATGCGTCCAATTCACCTCCAAAGGGCCATTCACCTGTGAAGGTAAGAGATTCCACATTACGTTTGGAGTCAGCATCAGCAATCCACTGACGTAACCATATGGCTCTGCGTGTAGACACAGCTATAGCCGTGGTCCTAGCATTAATATTGCCAATCTATTTAAGGGAGTCACAGAGGACTCTTGCCGTG